>NW_016157230.1:117786-137119 GCF_001687245.7 Rhagoletis zephyria
TTTTGTTGATACGCGGTTTTGTACTTTAAACGACGATATGTATATTAAGATCTTGCTTAAAGCATCCTTTTAAGCTAATTAAAGCAATTGCTCTTATACCTATTTTGGTGAGATCTGTTCATATGTTCATTGCTTCGTTCACAAAAAATAAAATGCTTTAATTTCACGCTTAATAGCGATTCTTTATACGTTCAGAAAACGTAATGCTTTCTACCATCTTTAATGAAAATCGATTTTTGAACGAAAAAAACTTTATAGGAAATATAAAATTTTGGCCTATTTAAAAAAGTATCCACATTTATACTGACCGGAAAAAATAAGTATCCCGCAAAAATTCGGCTAAAAATGTATCCAATTGGATCTATTTAGACCCAAACGGCATCCCTGATACCAACTCTCATTACTTGTTAGACGGTGAGAATGAGAGTGAAATCCTATTCTCAAGGTATTTACTCTCATCGTTTACGAGCACCTTAACAAAAATATATTTTTATTTTTTAAAAGAACTAAATCTTAAGTAAAAATAATATAAACAAAAGAAATAAACAAGTAATTTTTAATCAAAAACAAAACCGACTTCAATTCTCATATAAAAATTAAAGATTATCGTTAATTTCTTCACGATCCAATTATCGTATGTAAGCAAAATTAGTATGGGACCACCCTTAAGGTACCACCCTTCCGATGAAATTATCGAAATCGGTTAACGTGGTCCAAAGATATACGGTAAGATACATTAAAAAAAATTATTCCGATAAATTGATAACCTTCTCTTTTTGTGAACTCGGTTAAAAAAGGAAACAAAAGTCCCTATGCCGAGGTCTCGGACTCGAACTCGGATCTCTCAAATGACAGTCTAGTGCTTTGCTCACTCGGCCATTGCCACTGCTGGAGCAGCGTGAACAAAATGACATACATAAATGTCTATTGTTTCCTTCGCACCAGCTGATTTCGAATCATCAAAGTGCCGCATCCCAAGCTGGCAACGATATTTTCGAGTTCATTCAGATTCAGTAAAAAGTTCGATAAGACTCGACTCTCGAAAAACGACTTGCATTCGACACGACACTCGCAATGAGGCTGAATATTCACAATGTTTTTCAAGTTGAAATCCTGCTACTTTTTCAATAAAGTTAACTTATAACACAACCCTTATAAATTAAAATTTCAAACGAAAAAATTTAAAAAATCAGGAATTTTCAGTGAAATTTCAAACAGGCGTTAGAGTATGCATTATGCAATGTAACTTTGAAACGCTTAAATTTGCGTTGATTCTTTTATTTAATGACGGTCTTGAGCAGTTTTTCCATATGAACATGAGTTTTTATGGAAAAAATTCACAAAAGCGCTCGCAAGGGAAATTACAAAGAATCAACGCGAATTTTTATTAATTGCATTCGCTATATAAACAACTTCAAAATACCGCGAAAAACGTTATTACAAATCAATGCATTAATTGCGTTTATGAGGATTCTTAGAACATAACCAAACATTTATCGTACTAGCCTGTAATTTAAGGTTACCGTTAAGTTATCGGTTTTCAACAAAAAATTTCCACACAATCCACAATCAAACGAAAGCAAGTTTTTTGGTTAACCACAGGCTATGAAGTAAAAGCTCCGTTATGCAATACTAACCGCCCTATTCCCACAACACTGACAAAACTCAGCGGCTGACTATTGCCTTTACTACTGCGCCTAATACTACGCCGCAAATTTATTTTAAACTCTCGTATGGTGACAATTGTCAGTGTTGTTGTTATGACCTACTGAGTACGCGACAACGGCGAAACAACCTCAATGTTTATACATATTGTGTTTTAGGCGCAATAATTGTGACAATAGTCATACGATGAATTTTGTCAATGTTGTGGGAATAGGGCGGTAAAGGCCAAATTCACAGTGCGTAGTTATATCAGAATCGGCAGTTAACTACAGATTTTCAGTACGCACTGTGAATTTGACCCTTAGACTTGACTTGATGGTATATCTGGCATATGAGCAGCGCGTGTATTTAGTTACCCAAAGAAACAACTTCACTCAGAAATTTGGAGAACTATAGATTTTTGATTTTTAAGTAAAGTTTCTAAGTGCAAAGAGAGCCGTGGGAGAATCATGCTGCCATATCATTTTTTTTTCCACATATTTTTAATAAAATTCCTCTAAATATGCCACACAACTATGCTTTTTTGCATATGAGCCATTCTTTTTTAAGTTAGACAGATTTCGTAAAAAAAATTATGTCATTCCAAAGCTAAGAAACGGGCTTAACATTTATATATATAAGATGGTCAAGATTGTCCTAAAGCTAACTTAGCTATTAACAGTTGAACTCTTTGAAGTTGATTTGCATAGTGAAGACCTGTAAATTAGAGATTTAAAATAATACCACCGTAATCCTTGTTTAATTCTCTATAAAAAACGTGGTTAAAAAAATTGGGGTTTCTCAAGAACTATTTTTAAAATATTTTTCTTTATGACGAGATGGTTTATTTTGTGAGAATCAAAAACTTTTTGTAATTTTTTTCCGAAAACTTATGTTAAGATATATTTGGTAAGGTGTTAAACATCGGGTTTTTGCAAAAAGTAAAATTTGATTGCGGATTCCGATAGAATACCTATCCAGACATAATATTTGTATGACGAAATTTTTTTTTTAAGGCGACAAACCCCTAGAAATGGGTGTGGCAATTGCAGGACTAAAATTAGCAAAACGCAGATTTTATTGCGGATTTCGCCAGAATATCGCTTCGTTAAAAATATTTGTTCCACAACAAATTGTTGATTCTCACAAAATAAACCTTCTCGTCATAAAGAAAAATATTTTAAAAATAGTTCTTGAAAAACCCCCATTTTTTGAAGCACGTTTTTTATAGAGAATTAAACAAGGATCACGATGGTATGATTTTAAATCCCTAACTTACTGGTCTTTACTATGCAAATCAACTTCAAAAAGTTCAACTGTTAATAGCTATGTTAGCTTTAGGACAATCGTGACCATCTTATATATAGAAATATTAAGCCCGTTTCTTTAGCCTCAAATCGACGTTAAGATGAAGTCTCTACGATGGGCAGAACCCGAGACATAACGATTTGATGGAGTACATGATTAGTCAGAATCACGAAAAAATTAAAACTTTGATAGATCATATCTCCAAAGAAAAAAGCCAAAAAATCCTCGTTAGCTTATTTCATGTATAGAACCCATAAAAAAAATTTGAAGCCAATCGAAGGTGTGACACCAAATTTGGTGTCCGATATGAAAAAGAATATCTCATATATCTAATTCATCTGGCAATCGGAAAACTAACTTTCAAATAAAGACAGAAAATAAAATAAAAACAATCACAATTTGAACGCGTAAATACATTTATTACAAACAAATTAAAAGTTTACAGTTTTAAGTATACAAATATAAGTGCTGAGAATCAAACCAAAGAGAAATATAATAATAGGTGTCAAAGTAATCGTTTCTAACCCTGCAGCGGGGTCGGTGACAATTGTCGCTTTCGTACTAGTTGCATTACTAGTTCCAAATGCATATTATGATCCATAATATAATATAAATCGAGCTATTGGTTACATTTTGCACCTTCTAAAGGTTATTGGTCGTTTTAATATGATGATGCTACCTTATTAGATAAAGGAATTTGTTATTTATCATTTAAATACAAATAATAAATTTTGAATACTTATCCATTTTGTTTCTCGCGTGTGACCACCACGCAAATATCGGACTGAAAAGTGAAAAGTACCAAAATAAAGCAATACATAGATACTCCTTTTCTACATAACTACTACTTTTTAAATTTTTTTGGTTTCTTTTCAAATATGTTTATACATATGGGGCAATTCAAATGTCCCAAGCGCGCTGAGCGGTACAAAACAAGCTACTTTTCGACTAGCTGGGAAGCAGACAGAAAATGGGAAAAATAATTCGAAAACTATGAAAATTTTTCCACTTTCATGGTGAAAATTCTGAACGAAAATTTATTTGTAATTTTTCTCAATTATGGTCATTTTTAATATTGTTTTTAAGTTATCTCAATCGAAAGATCAAGTCCTTTTCTCAGGGCCTTTTTTTTACTTTTCCGAGTTATAAAGCCTTTTAGAGCGCGCTAAGTGTCTGGTAGGGTGTACACACCTCTAGTAGCCGACGAGAAACAGCTTGCTGAGCATGATGTTGTGCTCCTTTACCGGGAGCATCTGAGCCTCGATATGGAGGTGATGTTCACGCAACATCAGAAGGCATCCTGTACCTGTCCGGAGTGCTATATTATGGCAGCGTTGTAGCTTCGCCCACTTGTCCCCGGCGACCACTCAGTCGCAGCATAGTTTACCAGCGGCAGACCAAATTCATTGTATGCTGGCAACATTTGTTTGTCTTTGGCCCAAGTTCTGCCGGTGAGTGCAGAGCAAAAGAGGGGGCTAGCTATAAAAGGTTACCCCAAGAATTTTCGGGTTGTTCACTGTCGGAATAGGTACGTCGACGACGTGAATTCCCAGCTGTAGCCTGAAAATGCTTACCGAGGATTTCGTAGGGGAGAGGCTCCTTTCAGTGAAAAAGTTTGGAGATAATCGTTTTCTTTGAGCACTGGTCATTAATTATATTGCCGGACGTCAATATCGAACAATCGCCAGCGCATTAGATGATGGAAACTCACTATGGTGGTTTAGGAAGCCTCGAGATATACAAATTAAAGATAAGCGGGAAGGGAGCGCCACCCTGCAGAACCCTGTTTATTTTTTCTGAGTTCTGGCGTTTGATCCGTGACTGTGTGTGAGATGACTGACGGATGTTGACCAATCAGATAATTTGCTGACCACCCTTTAGGCTCCTTTGGGAGAGAGGAGACCTCAATGTCTTCTAGTAGCGTGGAGTGAGAGACGGTGATTAACGCCTTTGACAGGTCTCTCCCAGGGGCACGGCGCTGTGGGGTGCCGTGTACCTTGTGGAAGCCGTGATGATGATTAGCTGGGGGCAGGTAGTACGTTAAATGCGGGAGTAACAAGGCCTCTAGTGTCTTCGCTTTGAGGGAGAAGTATTATCGGACGATACGACTCCGCTTTCCACACGTCTGTAATGGTGGACCTTGTTTGGGTAGTCAACTCTCGCTGTACCCAGCATAAGTATGCATATTCCGTCGGGACCAATGGCTTTGGAGACTTTCGGCTTCCCGATGGCCACCTGAACTTCACCGCTGGTAAAAACAAGAGCCGCACTGGGTTTTGATAGTTGGTGCAGCTTTCTGGTCACTCGAGGTTTGACTCTGTCCACCGAGGGATGCAGTGTGAATATTCGTCCAAAATAGCTCTCACATCGCTTCAATTTTCAATGTAATATTGCGCTCCGCCGAGTTGAACAGCGATCATACGGTCGACCAAAATTGGCTCACACCAGAGGAGAATTAGCCAGTTTTCACGTGTTTTCCCCACTTCTTTCGCTTATGCCAATCGCCGAATCTCTAAATTGATATGTGTCCAGCAGTGACTACAGTAATCAACTTTTTCGAAGTTTTTCACCAATTGGTCCCCGAGGAGTACTTTTGGGTTGTGTGCAGCGTTTTCGTTTTGCGCGCACGGCAACACTAACTGTGGGGAATTTCGCCTCATGATTAGAAAAAGTTCTTTTCGAGGATAAAATATATGTAATTATGTGTTATTTATGAACAAAATGTAGGTGAAGGGTAATATCAATGCCTAATTAAGAATAATCAATAGTTAAGTACATAATTAACGCTTGTGTTTCTATAAACTGAAAAACTCAAATCGTAATTATTGCACTGAGTGGAGTTTTCTTAAATGTAAATTTAAAATAAAAAAAATATCCATTGTAAGATTATATGTATATATTTTACTAATATTATAAATGTGAAAGTTTGTATGTTTGGATGTTTGGGAAATCATCACGCGGAAACGGCTGAACGCATTTGCATTAAATCCAGATAGCTTATGTGCCTGATTGGTTAATAGGCTATTTTTTTAAGAGTTGCCACCTGTTTAAAAGTTTAATTAAATTAATACGCGGAAATGACTGAACTGATTTGCATGAAAGTTTGCACACAGATAGCTTATGACCTACGTTGGAGAATAGGCTACTATTTTAAGAGTTTCCACCTATTTGAAAAGTTTAATTAAATTAATACGCGGAAATGACTGAACTGATTTGCATGAAAGTTTGCACACAGATAGCTTATGAGCAAGGTTGGAAAATAGGCTACTTTTTTGTTGCCACCTGCTAAAAAAATTTAATTAAATTAATACGTGGAAGTCTGAACGGATTTGCATGAAATTTTCCAAGCAGATAGCTTATGACCTATAGTGGGAAATAGGCTAATTTTTTGGAAGAGTTGCCACCTGTTAAAAAGTTTAATTATATTAATACGCGGAAACGACTGAACAGATTTGCATGAAATTTCGCATAGAGATAGCTTATGACCTACGTTGGAGAATAGGCTACTATTTTAAGAGTTGCCACCTATTTGAAAAGTTTAATTAAATTAATACGCGGAAATGACTGAACTGATTTGCATGAAAGTTTGCACACAGATAGCTTATGACCTAGATTGGAAAATAGGCTACTTTTTTAAGAATTTCTACCTGTTTGAAAATGAAATTGTGCTCACAGATGGTTTATAAAATGGATTGAAAAATAGGCTACTTCCTTAACCGGTTTCCCGATCAGAACGCAATTTGGTACACTTACTACGGATTTCGCAAGGATGGTCTTAGACTTAAAGTAAGTCCGATAACTGTAGGCCCCTCCCATACAAATTGGAATTTTCATATTCTATACATATCTCTGGAAGTATTTGTGGGAGAGAACTGGATGTTGGCATTAATCGATTGATTTTTTAATCAATTAGTTAATTCGATTAAATTCAATCTGATTACAGTTAATCATGATTAATTTGATCAAGTAGGTTTGGTAATTAATTAATTTATGCTGGAATTTTCCTGTGCACACAAAGCAAGTTAATCCGGTATGGCTAAGTCGGGTTTCCTCATCAATCTGAGCAATTTAGTGTGCATTTTCATTAAGATCTATACCAACAAACGTTTTACAAATTAGGTTTGTAAAAGTTCCCAGTCTATGTATTACTAATAACAATAATTATAATTTATTTTATATTATGTGCTTTCGAATTCTGACAAACTAGACAACTTAATCAGATTTTATTTTTAATCGCAGAAAGCGATTAACGATTAAAAAAATTTTATCATTACTCGTACAGTTGATTACGACTAATTAATTTTAATCGTCAGACGCGATTAACATTTTAATCGTTAATTTTTAATCGTTAATCAGATTAACATTTTGCCAACGCTGTGTGAAATCATATTCATATTCACGAGAAAAATGGACGTAGGCGTAGCACCTCCCATTCTGACTGAAAGTTTCATATTGCATGTCTCTTCAAATGTTTGGGGTAAGGTACTTGGTATGAAAATACATATGTATGTATGTATGTGAAACTAGTACATATCTGCATATCTCTGGAGGTGTTTATTGCAGAGGACTGGAACTTGGCACCGAGATGTGTATACAAAATTAATTCCATACTCATGAAGAAAAATTTGCGTTTTTCGAAAAGGGGACATGGTACCTCCCGTATAAATTTACTGTTTTATACTGCATATCTCTAGAGGTGTTCATGGTAGAGTACTGGAACTTGGTACTGGGGTATGTAAAATCAATTCTAAATTCATGGAAGAAGATTAGGGTTATAAGAAAAAGGGGCGTAGCACTTCCTGTACAAATTGACTTTTTCTTGCCACATATCACTGGAAGTGTTTGTGGAAGAATACTGGAACTTGGAATGGAGTTGTGTATACAAAATGTATCAATTGCTCATGGAAAAAATGTGAGGTATTATAAAAGGAGGCATGTCGCCTCCATACATACTAAAAATTTCTTAATACATACATATCTCTGGAAGGATAGAAAATCTCTGGAAGTATTTTAAATTTGTTATGGAGATTTATTTTATAAGTGCCGTACTGGCAACATCCCTAATATGTATATACACTTGTGATCAGCTAATTAAGCCAGCAACATTTTGATCAATTTTGGCTATTTTTCTTTTGTTTATTTAACGTTTATTATTTTTCCAGTCTAGCCCATTATATAACAAACACCACAAAAATCCAGATTTCAAACTTTGTGCAAAAATTATGAAAAATCGGCAAAGTTTCAGCTAGATTTTCAACTTTTTATTCAGATTTTTTAGAATTAGGGATGTTGCGAATGTGGAATTTTAGACATCCGCGGATGCGAATGCGGATGCGGACGTTAAAAGCTAACATCCGCGGATGTCAAGTATTTTTAAGAAATAATTTAGGTGGGTTAATTAGGTGATTAGGAAAATAAAAAATGGAAAATGTAGTAATTTTAAATAATGTTTTTTTTTTTATTTAGTACTTGAATTTAAAAATTGGAATTGGGTTAAAGCCTGTGTCGTAAATCAAATCTGCGCCACTAAATAACTACTCGCTCAAGGCGAATAACTTGAAAAACTTGAAACTTGACAAAATTGTAAATTCCATCCAAAAACTCCTTTCTGAGAATTGCATCGGCGCTGCAAATGCTTCACTCTCATTCTTTTGGTTGTTTCAGAATTTGGAGATGCTGTAACCTCATCAGCGATTTTCGATTTTAGTTTTTGTAATTCATTTGTAGTCCTTTCTTCTGTGACTGGTTTGAAAAATGTGTGCTTATAGCGAGGTTGTAAATAGGTAAATAAAATGTGATTTTTTGGGAATGAAAATTTCGAAGAAAACTTGGTTTGAAAGTCGTGGCTGTCAGCCGAATTAGTTTAAAATCTTGTTATTTTGTTAAAAAAGAACCCCGTTTTTTTATAATAATTTGAATTATTGGAATCACGGATGAAGGTCTCAGATCTGCTTAGTTCCCGGGTGACTTTTTGAAATGGTTCACCTGTAAAGAATAGCTTCTAATTAGTTTTTTTTTTTATCAACTGAGATCGACTTTTCCTAATTCTAGTAAGTCACAATTACTTACTCACCGCTGTCAGTACCATACCAAATCCGTTTTGTTTTTTCATTCCATGTGCTCAATGTGCTTTGATATTTTGAGGCAAATGTACGCAAATTTTCAACATATCGTTAATATAGTATGGATAGGGCGCATTTCACATTGTGGCTGAAATACAAAAAAGCCACAACTAACTAAAATCTTGTTATTGCATAAAACGATGTGGGGACTTATGATTCGATGAAATGCATCGTAATCAATCAAACAGTATTTGCGTAGTAAAAACAGTGTTTTTCTGCTAAGTAATAAAATAAAAAAACACGGAACTTAATCATAATAAGCCGTTTTATGAAAAAAAAAAATATTACTCTTATGTAGAAAAAAACTAGCGATGCCTCCGGTTTTTTAATGTTAGATAGTTACATAATTCTTACCTAATGAAAGGTTATCTTTTACCGCGCAAATTGTTGATTCTCGTTATAGCTAGACGTTGAACATTTCCGCTGGAAATACCTATTTAAGGATATTACTCTTTGACTTTAAATTACAAAAGAGAGGGATTTAGGGGGACAGTTTTAACGTAGCATGTCCACAGGCCAAAGATATTAGCTTAAATTTTTATTTTGTTTGCCAGATATACGTTTCATCAGTGCACTTGCACAATATTCGCATTCGCAAAAGCTCCGCATTGATTATTGCGAATGCGAAAGCGAATGCGAATGTTAAAATTAATGCGGAAGCTCCGCGGTCGCGAGTGCGAATGCGAATATTCGCAACAACCCTGATACATATACATGAAAAACGTGAATTTTGTGTTATTTTGCGAAATTATCAAGTAAAATTCTAACATTACGAATATATTTACGTTTTTATTATAACTATAGAGACTCCAATTCCTGCCAGCGCATCTGCCAAGACAGCTCATTAAGCACACCCAAGTTTGAGCGACCATTACCCGGAGCTCCTCAGAAATACTTAATATCGGTTTGATCAAAGTATAGAATGTCCCAAATATGAATCATACACACATACAATAGTAATTGCTATGAACTGCTACCGTATAAATTCAGGAGTTGCGTTTGCTTGGAGACTCCGTTGGTTATGGTGGTCATAACTTCAGCCACATTCAATGGTCCATTACCCGGAGCTGCTCCAACATGATGAGTAGATTAATGGGTCGATTACGGATTGCAACCGAACTTCAGTTGGGTGGCCAGTGGCTGAATTGGTATTACAGATGGCAACTGGCAACTAAAAGCTGGCAACAGAGTTGCTATATTGGCAACTGCATTTTTGTGGTTGCCGCAGAAATTTTGATTGAGATAATTTATTTCCTTTTTCAATTGTTTCTTCAGCTTATTTACACTCAAGTCTTAGTTGCTGGTTCTTCACAATTTTATTAGCCGCGAGTTAAGTAAATTTTTGAAAAAATCTTCTTTTTGTGGAGACTTAAAGATAAGTCTTGAATTAGTGGCAGCAGGTACCTGTCGGGAGTCGTTTGTGCATTTAATGCGCGATAATCGCCACATGGTCGCCAGGAATTGTTGGCTTTACGAACAACGTGAATAGGCGATGCGTAAGCGCTCTTCGACGGCCGAAGAACGCCGCTTTTCAGCAAGTATTCAAACTCGTATTTTACCGCACGAAACTTTTCCGGTGGCAGACGCCGAGGTTTAAGCAAAAACTGGTGGGCCGGAAGTTTCAATAAAATGTGTCACAGTGGTTGTTGCCGCTCGCAAACCGTAAGGTGAGGAGAGATGTGTGACGTCGTGAAAATTACGTAAAATATGAGCGTATTTGTGGTTAGTGTCGAAAAGTTTTGGAGTTGGTGTTGATAGGTCTACCGTTGCGACGGCATAACTTTTCAAATTCGTTTCTTTATCAATGATTGCGGCATTTTTGAGGTCGATAAGTATATTAAAATGTCGCAAAAAATCTGCACCAATAATGCTGTAAGGCGTATCCGCTACCAAGAAAATCCATTCAAAGGAGCGCCGAAGACCCAGGTCAAGCTTGACCCTCACTTGACCAAAGGTATCGATGGTTGACTGATTAGCAGCGTATAGTTTTGGCGATGTGTTAAACTTCCGAAGTCGGTCTTGTGGTGTGGCCTTAAGTAAAGACACGTCTGCCCCAGTATCTATTAAAAACTTGTTTTTTGATAAGGCATCATGAATAAAAAGGCGATTAGTAGAAGAAAAATGTATTTGTTTGAGGTTTGAACTTGCTGCGTTTGATAGTATGTTTGGGGACGCGCTATATGATTCGGTGACATTAGATGGCGATGCCACCGAAGTGCTTAGTTTTTTGGACACTGTTGAGAAAAACTGCACGGGCTGTTGCTTGTGCGTTAAACTTCTTGTGGTACCAGCAAATCTGCTGTTCATTGTTCCGTTGTTGAAATTGGCTACGGTGACTTGAAGAGCTGTGGTCTTGACGTCGTGTAACCGAGCGGCTGCGGTTTGGGTTTGTTGATGAAAGTTTTTTCTCAATGCGAGCTAAAGTGCGCTCCATCTGACTGACACGGTCATCCAAGCTAGTTCCATTATTGCTAGTTGAGCTCGTTGTTTGTGGTTTTTTGAGGTTAGAATGTTGTGGTTCGTATGAGGACACTCCATCGACGCTATTAACCCGTACGTCATCAACAATTTCGTCCGCGATTGATGCTAGCTGTTCGACCGTCATTTCAGGATTTGCTTTTGTAACTCCAGCGATGACTGCGCGTGCTGAGACTGGTAGTCGTTGTATCCAGAAGTCCTTTATGAGTTGCTGGTCTTAATAGGAAACTCGGTTTGTTGTCACCAAGCTGAATTCCTGATGTTAGCTGCTCCGATCTTGCCATAGGTGATGTGGAGAATCTGGCCAAAATTGCTTGTCGTAGAGCGTCGTACTTGCATTTGTCCGGTGGATTGCGGATAATTTCAAGTCTGTTCATGGAGCCTTTCATCCATGTGCATAACCGAAATATTGAATTTGGCTTGGTCACGCTGATCAGCATTCATTTTACCGAAGCCGATGATTGAAAAGTACGCCTCTAGTCACGTGAACCAGGACTCAATGTTGTTAATGGAATGCCCGTGTAATGTTGGAGCAGGCACCCTCATGGCGAGGCTGTCAANGTTTTTTTGATAAGGCATCAAGAATAAAAAGGCGATTAGTAGAAGAAAAATGTATTTGTTTGAGGTTTGAACTTGCTGCGTTTGATAGATGTTTGGGGACGCGCTACATGATTCGGTGACATTAGATGGCGATGCCACCGAAGTGCTTAGTTTTTTGAACACTGTTGAGAAAAACTGCACGGGCTGTTGCTTGTGCGTTAAACTTCTTGTGGTACCAGCAAATCTGCTGTTCATTGTTCCGTTGTTGAAATTGGCTACGGTGACTTGAAGAGCTGTGGTCTTGACGTCGTGTAACCGAGCGGCTGCGGTTTGGGTTTGTTGATGAAAGTTTTTTCTCAATGCGAGCTAAAGTGCGCTCCATCTGACTGACACGGTCATCCAAGCTAGTTCCATTATTGCTAGTCAAGCTCGTTGTTTGTGGTTTTTTGAGGTTAGAATGTTGTGGTTCGTATGAGGACACTCCATCGACGCTATTAACCCGTACGTCATCAACAATTTCGTCCGCGATTTATGCTAGCTGTTCGACCGTCATTTCAGGATTTGCTTTTGTAACTCCAGCGATGACTGCGCGTGCTGAGACTGGTAGTCGTTGTATCCAGAAGTCCTTTATGAGTTGCTGGTCTCGTGTTACATCGGTTCGTTGCAGCTGGGTTAATAGGAAACTCGGTTTGTTGTCACCAAGCTGAATTCCTGATGTTAGCTGCTCCAATCTTGCCATGGGTGATGTGGAGAATCTGGACAAAATTGCTTGTCGTAGAGCGTCGTACTTGCATTTCTCCGGTGGATTGCGGATAATTTCAAAAGTCTGTTCATGGAGCCTTTCATCCATGTGCATAACCGCAATATTGAATTTGGCTTGGTCACGCTGATCAGCATTCATTTTACCGAAGCCGATGATTGAAAAGTACGCCTCTAGTCACGTGAACCAGGACTCAATGTTGTTAATGGAATGCCCGTGTAATGTTGGAGCAGGCACCCTCATGGCGAGGCTGTCAACAGTATCGCTTTGAGCTGTCATGTGNATTTTGGTTTGTTGATGAAAGTTTTTTCTCAATGCGAGCTAAAGTGCGCTCCATCTGACTGACACGGTCATCCAAGCTAGTTCCATTATTGCTAGTCAAGCTCGTTGTTTGTGGTTTTTTGAGGTTAGGATACTGTGGTTCGTATGATGACACTGCATCGACGCTATTGACCCGTACGGCATCAACAATTTCGTCCGCGATTGATGCTAGCTGTTCGACCGTCATTTCAGGATTTGCTTTTGTAACTCCAGCGATGACTGCGCGTGCTGAGACTGGTAGTCGTTGTATCCAGAAGTCCTTTATGAGTTGCTGGTCTCGTGTTACATCGGTTCNGATCTTGCCATAGGTGATGTGGAGAATCTGGCCAAAATTGCTTGTCGTAGAGCGTCGTACTTGCATTTCTCCGGTGGATTGCGGATAATTTCAAAAGTCTGTTCATGGAGCCTTTCATCCATGTGCATAACCGCAATATTGAATTTGGCTTGGTCACGCTGATCAGCATTCATTTTACCGAAGCCGATGATTGAAAAGTACGCCTCTAGTCGCTTGAACCAGGACTCTATGTTGTTGATGGAATGCCCGTGTAATGTTGGAACAGGCACCCTCATGGCGAGGCTGTCAACAGTATCGCTTTGAGCTGTCATGTGCTGCATTGGTTTTGGCGGTGTGACGCCGCTGTGCACGTAATTCGTGGGTGCTCCACTAGCACCTTGCTCTTCCTCGCCAGGTGGCATGTTGTAGCTTGTTGTACGCGTTCACTTCTTCGGGGTCACCACTTTAGACAATTTACTTCAATAGTCTTTATTCAACTCTTAATTATCTACAGATATGTCTACTAAAATTATACAATATCACTGTCTGTGATCACGAGACAAGACCGGTAATTAATACAGTATTTGTTGAAGCAGGAATTTAAGTACTCCGATCACCTGATGAAAATATTTCTAGAAGGTTCGTATTGAGTAGCGGGAAAATTTAATGCGAATGTCTAAATAAGAAGAGTATGCTAAAAATGCAGTTGCCATATCGTGTACGATTTCAATGCGAAANTACAATATCACTGTCTGTGATCACGAGACAAGACCGGTAATTAATACAGTATTTGTTGAAGCAGGAATTTAAGTACTCCGATCACCTGATGAAAATATTTCTAGAAGGTTCGGATTGAGTAGCGGGAAACTTTAATGCGAATGTCTAAATAAGAAGAGTATGCTAAAAATGCAGTTGCCATATCGTGTACGATTTCAATGCGAAACTTAGGGTTACCACAGTGTTTTAACCCTTGACAATGTTTAAAAAGTTCAGTATCAACGTTTTAATTTTAGTACTTTTTTTTATTTGATCGCCATATTGGATCCGCCATTTTGAATTTAAAAAAATTGACTTCAGATTTGTAATCGGCGACCACAAAAACTCTCGAGTGCCGGGTTTCGAACGAATCCAATCATTTTTTTTTAATTGACCGCCATTTTGGATCCGCCATTTTGAATTTAGAAAAACTGACTTCAGATCCCTAACTAGCAACCCCAGAAACCCCCTGGTAACAAGGTCCAACCCATGGCAATGCGTAAATCGTTCAGTGTCAACGTTTAAATTTTACTAGTCTCTTTTCGAGAGCATATTTTCGGGCAGTAGGCCCATTCTAACTGCCCAAGACAGGTATGTAATTAAGGGAATGTTCCCCAATAATACCAGAGTAATTATATGTAAAAAACAAATTTTTAGCTGCATTTTAACATGTCAAGAATATAAAAAAAAATGAGAACATCAGCGTTTTTATAAAAAACCGACCAGCGCGACCTCTAAGAAAACTTTTTTTTTCAAAATAAAAAAACACGTTTCTCTTTTTTTATCACAAATAACAATAATTTGAGGTAGCGTTTATGAATTTCCAAAAAAAAATTTGTTTGAACCACTCTAATGTACATATTAGGAATGTGGAATTTTAAACATCCGCGGATGCGAATGCGGATGCGGATATTTTAAAGCTAACAAGCTTGTAGGGGGGTGAAGGATAAGTGGTGTTGCATAGCATTGCATAGTACCCTTTGCATTTGCCGCTGTTGAAGTTGCTGCCTGGGGGTGGCGATCGGCGGCATCTCGTATGACGAATGCGGCTGCAGAGCTCTAAACAGGGACTGTGGTAGCTATTTTTCCATTCACGGGTGGTACGCAGACCAGAACATACTTTAAAGTGGCACCACCCCAGGCAGGAATTGCACATAACTTATGTCACGTTACGATATATTCTGGACTGACACACTGAGAAGACTGTATGAGGGGCCAAGAGCTGCTGGTTAGTCCTCACACGGAAGTTAGAGCTGAATGAAGGTTGGTTTTTTGGCATACACAGCAGCAGTAAGTTTCTGGTCCGCGGAGCATCCCGCTGGTATCGCTCAGGGACGAACAACGATTAAACGACTTCACCAATCTAAACGGGGTTATATCACCAGCACAACAGCCGTTGGTCGGGTGAAACCCAAGTCATTCCGGTACGTACAACCGCCCGTCGTGGAATTGGTAGAAAAGCTTCATTCATGCTTATGAACTACAGCGACGCTATGTATAGCAAAAGTATGATGCGGAGGTCAAACTGAAATTGTTGGCCTCAACCGCTTTGAGAAGCAAGTATTTTTGGTAGGAGCAAAAACACTCATATCAAGGAATTATCTATCTTTTAGTTCTTAAAAAATATTTAGGTAAAAAAAATATGATAAGTTTTTTTGTTTTGTTTAAAAGTAAAAACCAACTTTTATAAATGAAACATAACTATGGGGGGCCGAGAACCTACTTTATGATCCATGCACGATTACTTTGTAATAAATTTTTACTGTGCATACATTCACATTTCGGTTTGAACAGCCGGTTTACGGAATGTTATGTACTAATGCTGCTTATAATGCAAGTCGATGATACAAATCGATAATGAGAATCATGAGCTTTGAGTTATTTAAGGTTCTACCTAATTTTGATGAAAACGACTGTTTTAGCAGTATGAGGTAGGTAAGTAGTTTACCCTCTCGGCTTCAAATATAAGTATTTAATTTATTTTTTATAATTCTTCAGTATATACTTAAGTGTAAGAAACAATTTTTTCGTTTTGTTTTATCACACTTGTGTTTTATTTTGTGAAGATTGTTCTTTATTTTTTAGGTTATTTTTTATTTTTTTTTTGTGATGGGTAAACTCGTGTCATCGTTCCCATTCGAATTATTTTCATCATTACCACAATTATCATTATCATTAAAGATAATGATCATTACCCAACCGACGTTGATAAAATTTAAGTACCACCATTGTGGGGCTGTCCTTAACTCATCGCGAAAAGAATCCTTCAAATCGGTTCACGAACAAATATAAAAAAAAACTATACACGATAAATAGATAACCTCAGCTATTTTTTGAAGCCGGTTAAAAAATTACCTGGAATCGTCCTGTATAAGATCTGTTATAGCCCGAACATCTTCTTGGGTAATGATATCCACATTTTTAAACTGTTGAAAAAATTGGGCGTTCTCCAGCAATAGTTCTATGAAGTTTTGCTTACTCTTCTCAATTATTTCGTCTTGATGAATATCATAAATTTGTTGACAGTCATGTTCTGATAAAGCCTCGAAACATTCACGCCCCATGAAGAGAACACGAACTTCAGATAACTGTTTTCCCGGGGTCACAAATCCAGACTCTTCCAATAAAAGTTTAAACTGGTGCTTCCATCTAGAAAAAAAAAATCAAACAAGTACATATATTTATGTATGCATTGGTGTACATATGAAAAGTTCTAAAGCAAAAAGCTATAATTCCACTTAGACTGTTTCTTAGATAGCGCAGTGCTACAAAAAAAAAGGAATACACCGGATACATAATATAGTGCAGGTTATAGGTAGAGTCCAATACAAAATGAAAATGGGTTTCTTATAGTACCTGAGGGATTTTTTTTAGGTAAAAATATTTTATTTTCGTTCTTGATGCGCTTATCCATAACTTACTTCACTACTTTTTATCTGATTTTAAAATCAAATGTGCTGGTTATAATAAAGACAATTTCCAAGTTTATTTCACCACTGTTTAAAGAACAGAATTTATACATAGTTATACTAAATGCGGAATTGTAATGCGCTCTTCTAACCACTACACCACAGCGGCCGCTGTATACATATGTAGTTCTATAAAAATTTGTAAGTTTCAGTTTGCACATAAAACCGCATATTTTATGAATAACAGTGAAAATTGAGCTGCCAACTTTTTTTAAATTTTAAGTCTTATGCCTGAGAACTTCTCCTTGGAGCAGCAAGCGGTAATAAAGTTAACATATGTAAATCATATGTACATATCGCTCATTTGTTTCAATAGTGTCATAATTAGGGATGCAAAAAACTTAATTGCAGTTATTGAGAAATAATCGATTACTCGAATTTTTAAGGCACTTTTTTACAGTGAGTATTCACAAAAACACATTTCCATAAAAAAATTTCTAATTCTCTTGTTAATTACCCTTAAATAAAATAAAACGAATATTTTTAGCGGCGATAATTATTTATTATTCAACCAAGTTTGCAAAAACAAAAGCTTTGATAAGCGTTTTGTTGCTAAGCGGTTGCGTTTCTCGGTGGCTGTAGCACCAGCTTTTGAAAAAAGGCGCTCAGCGGACACCGAGGTACCAACTAAATTACAGTTTTTTCAAAAGTCCGTAAAGTTTTGGGTAAACAGTTTTTATTTCCTCCCAAGCGTTGATGATATTCTGCTTTGGTTCTAGGACTTAACAATTTAAATAAAAAAAACTCATTTCATCTTGCGTGTGACCCAAATCATCATCTTTTCGCCTTCGTTTGTGTACGAGAGATTTATGAGGGACCCAAAGATCGAACTCATTTTCTACTAATTTCACACCGAGGGGGAAATAGTAAAATCAAACAGAAACGTGTTTGACCTTACTATAAACGTCAATGAAAGTACTGTATAGTGGTAAATATTCAAATGCGACTAATACCACTTTTGATCTCTTTATATGGAATGAACTGTTCGCTTTTGTTCCTGCATGTCCTATGAAGATACTCATTGTTCCCTTTTATACCCGAACGGGTATAAAAAGCGACTAGTCACTTTTAAAACATAAAAAATGAAAATTTGCGCCAGCTTCGATTCGAATCGGTGTTCTCAGTTTCGGTAAGCGAATACTCCCTTTCTGTACCAACGCCGCACATGAAATTTGGTTGACTAAGTGCTCGAACAAAAGCGAACAGTTCACTCCATATCTGTGTTCGTCGTATGGAATAGTAGCTTATGTCGGGAAGCTGGCTTTATCTTTTGCAGGCAGCTGCAGTGATGTATTGATTCAAGCCCTGGTCAAAGCAAATTCGCCAAAAAAAATATAGAAAAACGGTTTTTTCTTAACAGCGGTCTCCCCTCGGTAGGCAATGACAAACCTTCGAGTGTATGTCTGCCATGAAAAGCAGCTTCTCATAAAAATACAATCGCCGTTCGGAGTCGGCGTAAAACTGTAGGTCCTTCCCCTTTGTGTGAGAAAATCATGCTTCAATGCTTTATGCACTGGCCGGGGGCGCTAGTATCTATACTACCTTCCCCGAGTGTGGGACTCCCACCGAAGCGTGTTGGTCTACCCACTAAAACCCAAACTCCCACCGCCCGCGCAAGAATCCCGCATCTGGCACCGCAATTATGCATGTCTTCAGATGCAGGAGCGCGCTGTTAGAGCCTTGGGGCTGCTCTTTTGTAGGGGCGTTTCATTAGGGTGTCCTCAGTAGACAACCGTCCTCTCGTTTGCAGCGGAGTACGAATTTCACGTATCTCGCAACTGCTTCCCACTTTTCTGCGCTGGAAATCATTACCCCAACTATGTTGTTCGGAGTTATGTCTCCGTGTCTTTCTTCCAACATTCTGCGCGAAATCAAGAAGTGTTCGCAGGTGAAGAATGTGTGGTACACGTTATCTTCGACGTTTCCACAGTAGTGACAGAACGGTGAGTCCACCCTTCCCATTCTATGAAGATATTCTCGGAAGTAACCATGACCGGTGAGGAATTGCGTCAGGTAGAAATCGACTTCCCCATGTGGTCTGTTCAGCCATGTTTGAAGGTCGGCTATCAGGGAGTGTGTCCATCGACCTTTTGTGCTCGCGTTCCAGTTTTGTTGCCACTGCTGGATCAGTTGCTCGCGCGCCCTTGCCGCGGCAGCTGCT
>NW_016157230.1:139929-172135 GCF_001687245.7 Rhagoletis zephyria
GAGCAAAAATAGTTCAATTGTTTATTACTTTGTCTTTAGGTTTGTGTCTTTTCTAAGCGTACAACGAA
Source organism: Rhagoletis zephyria (assembly GCF_001687245.7). Lineage (NCBI taxonomy): Eukaryota > Metazoa > Arthropoda > Insecta > Diptera > Tephritidae > Rhagoletis > Rhagoletis zephyria. Next base: position 139,998 of record NW_016157230.1, read on the forward strand.
AGTTTTGTATCACAGAACCAATCTGAGATTATTGATAAAACTCTAGACCGGTTGGGTTAACAGCCAAGACGTTTACTTCTTAAATGTGACAAAACAAAATCAAGTAATATATTTAGCATAAATGAATATACCAGCATAAAAAATCTGCATACTCAAAATGTTCAATACGTCCTCATATTTATACATACCTACGTATATAATTTAAGAGAAGATATTTCGCTGCAAAGCAGGGATTATAAATTGTTAGTTTACCTTACAAAATTGCGGAGGAATATTACAGAGTATACGGAAAAAAAATTGTTTTTTTACATTTTTTATTTTGAATAACATCTGGTCCGACTATTTGGTTTACTATACAGGTATGTAGAGCTATGAATTTAAAAAATACATCAGGGTTTAGTTGAGGTATTTGCTTTTGACCACTATGTTTTGTACATTTCCCAGTACTGCAAAGCTTTTGACTGCCATTCAACTGGGAGTGGCCCGCGTGCGCTGGGTTTGGGTCCCGCCACGTTAAAACCTTGCCCAATGAAAAAAAAACACATGCCTCGGATGATACCCCCTTCTTTTGATGACGGTCACGGCAAACATAGGAAGGACTAATCGGGATGGTGCCTCTGCCCGGCTGGTTGATGTTCTAGGGAAAATAAAGGCTGACATCACCGCCATCCCCGAAATGCGATGGACGGGGCGAGGAAGGTAAGTGTGGAACCTTGCGACGTCTACTATAGTTTCCACGTAAAGGAGTGCAATTCGGTGTTGGATTTGTGGTGGGAGGGAGACCGGCGTTCACTCTAGTGGACGAAAGTCTAGCCACAATCCGCATCAAAGCGAGATTCTTCAACATCTCATTCATATGTGCCAATGCCCCGGTGGAAAAGAAGGACGAAGCATCCAAGGCTCTCTTAGCTTAGAGCGTAATTAGCTGAGGGTGATCGACTTCGCCGGGGCCCGAAACTTGGCAGTATGTATTACTGGGTTCTAGCATAAAAAGATCCATCAAGCTAAATGGATGTCTCCACATCGAAAAACGGGAAACCAAATCGAGCATGTTGTGATAGACGGAAGGTATGCTTCCATGTTTTAGATGTACATACGTACACTCCGAGGAACCACATTTCCCGGTCATTACTGGTACGATGAGGAGTGTGAGAAAATGCTTGAAATGCTGGCCGACAGAAAAAACACCCGAAATTTTTAGCAGAGAGTTGAGCGACTTACGGAAGGTTTCAAGAGGAGGTAATAAGGTGCATGCCCGACGACTGGAATTCAAGTGCGCTCTGCCCAATCCACAAGAAAGGCGACCCCGCCATGCGTGCCAACTACCTCGGGATCAGCCTTCTAAGCAAAGGTTGCAAGGTCTTATCGAATGTATTGTCTACCATAGAGCAGGTATTCACAATACGCCAAATCTTTGAAAAGACCCGCGAGTAAAGGATCGGCACTAATCACCTATTTGTCGACTTTAAAGCCGCTTTCGACAGCACTAAAAGGAGGTTCCTATATGCCGCTATGTCTGAATTTGGCATGCCCTCAAAACTCATACGGCTGTGAAAAATNTCGACAGCACTAAAAGGAGGTTCCTATATGCCGCTATGTCTGAATTTGGCATGCCCTCAAAACTCATATGGCTGTGAAAAATGACGTTGAGCAATACCACCAGCTCTGCTCTGTTGCCGTTCGCTACCAGACGGGGTTTCAGACAGGTCGACTCTCTTTCATGTGACTTCTTTAATATGATGTTGGAGAAGATAATAAGCTCTGCAGAACTGAACCGCTCAGGAACAATTTACTACAAGAGCGTACAATTGCTGGCTTATGCCGATGAAACTGACATCATCGGTAAGAAAAACCACGAAGTCTGTCCTGGCTTTTCCAAGTTGGGCAAGGAAGCAAAGCGAATGGGTCCGGTGGTAAACGAGGAGGAGACGATGTATCTCCTGTCATCAAACAAACAATCAGCACATTCGCGCCTTAGCACCCACGTCACTTTTTTTTTACTTGGGAACCAGCATTAACACCGATAATAATGTCAGCATGGAAATCCAACGCAGAATCGCTCTTGCCAACAAGTACTGCTTTGGACTGAGTAGGCAATTCAGGAGTAAAGTCCTCTCTCGACCTACGAAAACCACACTATAAGTCGCTCATCATTCCCGTGCTGGTATATGGCGAATTAAAATACAGCGGCTCAACTGGCTTGACCATGTCGTTCGAATGGACGCCGACGCCCCAGCTCTGAAAGTATTCTGGCTTCACTTGGCATTTCCAATTGGCGTCAGTTGGCCAAAATCGCTTTGGCTGTTACAGCGCCAAATAAGAAGAAGAAGAAGAGAATAGATCTATAACCTTATCAGTCACACAGTGTTATAATCCCGACGAAATCCTTGACGGTAGTACCGGGAGGGGAACGGTACATGACGGTAGGAAGTTTAGTTTGGGTTAAAGCCTCACATTGACGAGGTTAGGCTTTCGATGCTTCCTCCTCGTAAAATAAACATGCTCAGTAAAAAGTTAACAATTTAAATCCACGAATAGTTTTATATCAACTTTTGCGAACTTCTGTTTATTTGTTTTTTGTACAACATATTTACCTCTATTGGTTACAATAATTTTAAGCTATAATAAACAATTTCTTAGTAAGTAAGTTATTGGTTTTGAATTTTTTTTTTGTAGGCCCCCCCTATATTTCGTTCTGGCTACGCCCATGGACACATCCCATATAACGGCAATTTGAAGAAATACGTAATCTTCGATAAATACTGAAGCTAATTTATTCAAAATTGAAGTTTGCAATCATTCTTTAGCAAGAAATATGTTTACAATCAAAAAATGGGCGTGGCAAACATATGTGTATCTCGGTAACCGTTTGGTAAATTTGTACCAAACTCGGTATAATTATTGTTTTTGCCACATGAAAGCAAAACCGAGTAATTTTTTAAATCGGACTAAAATTGCGACCACTTTTCATATAACGGTAAATTTCAGAAATGCGTGAAACTTCAATATTTAAGCACGCTAATTTACTCAAAATCTATACGCACCACAATCCCTTGAAAAGAAGTACAGTACAGTATATTTAATACTTGCGCCGGGTATTTAATGTTCGACTTCGAACTTAGACTTTTATATTATATTCAGGACAATTTACTAAGTTTAATATTATGAAATTATTATTGTTTTAGTAAAAACATATACTTATTAGGGATGTCAATTTTCGGGGTTTTGTCGATCCCGGGATTTTCGGGATCTGAAAATACAATCCCGGGATCCCGGGATAGTCCCGAAATTCAGGCAAAAGTGCAACACATCTGTGATCATCCTATTATAGTATTTTAAATCAGATTGATATAACAAAAAAAAGTACAATTTATTGTAATTCATTTACATATTTATTAAGGCGATAAATCAGTATTTTCAATCAACAAAAAACAAACTTAAAATTGACAAACATATATGTATGTATGTATGTATGTACATACATCCTCATTAATTTATAACATGGTTTTGTACTACAAGTACAAATGCATATACGGTCACTCACAGAAATATTTTGCATAGATTTTTTTTTGCAATATTCAGAATATTTTTCATAGTATTTTTTTTTTGTTAATTTAAAAAAATATATATGCATGTGCAATTTTGAAGTTGCGAAAACATCCCGTCGACATTTTATATATTTTTTTTGCTAAAAAAAATTCGTTATAAGGAAGAAAATGCCCAACATCGTCAGTAAAAAAAGTTCAAAAATCAAAGGAGTTTTTAGCAAGTTTAAAATTGCACTTTATTGTATTAAATTGAATGAGCTATAAAACTGCATAATAGAATTTTTTGTAAAAATTATGATTAAAAAGGTTGATATTTTTATGATAATTTGGTGAACTTAAACCAACTTTCTCTAAAGTGTGAAATTTTGGTTTACATAATTTTTGTTGTAAAATGAGCTATATATTTTTTTTGAATAACAAAAAAATACAATGAAAAATATTTTGAATATTGCAAAAAAAATCGATCCAAAATATTTTTGTAAGTGACTGTATTTGGTACAGCAGTAACTGCCTATGTAACTATATAAAATTTTTTAAATCACTGTTTGAGATCAATATAAGATATTATCTGTCAATGTTATTGTGGCTTGTTAACATTTTATTTTTAATATTTTTATTGAGCTTTGTACCACGATTGTTTATTAGGAAAAATTGAAANGGCCCATTAGATTTTAGTTGATTTTTGGTATTGTTTTTACTGAGAGTTTCTTCCATACAAACTATATTCGATAATTCTTTTTACATGGAAGACACTGTCAGCAAAAAAATAAATAAATGCTAAAAATCAACGAAATTCACTGGCAACTTCAGACTTGCACTTTATTAATTGGCTCAAAAGCTACATTTTCAAAATTTTTCTAAAAGACCTCCGAGCCAATAATTTTGTACGACACTGTACGTACTTATAAGTCTAGGTTTCATGAAAGAAAAAAATTTAAGTACACGATAACATTAAAATATCAGTCATATTTTTCGTTGCTGTGAACTTGTTTCAAAACTTCTGTCTTTTCCTTAATATAATTGTAAAACTCTGTGCACGTCATTTTGAACGTATTTAGGTACATATACTAATCATCAACTGATGCTTGTGCAAAGTACAACTATCTCGAAATGTAACTATTTCACAAATTAAACCGGTGCACTGAGAAAAAGAAGTTTAGAATTAAAAAAGCGTGTGGAAAAACCGTGGCGATTATGTGGTTTGGCAACTCCAATAAATCACCAGTGTTTTTATTTGAAAAGCAGGAAAAAATAAAAAGGCCAAGTTTTAGTATACTTCATATAAATTGGTAGGTGGCGGTTTATTCAATATACATGTACTAAGGTTAAAGCTAGGTTACAATGTTACCTTGATAAGTGCGCAGGAGTGATGGCTGGGAGACGTCCGTTGATCCTTGAGTTCTCGCTAGAAGTGCCCGCGCTAATTCTTGCGAAGTTAAGTTTGACCTCCAAGCAGCAAACTGTTTGGAGGGGAAACTTAATGAAGTTTGATATTCAAGCGGTAAACTAATATTTGTACATGCTAACGGCTTCCCATTGTATACCCAAAACTATTAATCATCACTTATATAACACCAATGTAAAGGAAAACAAATGTTTAATCCGAAATACATAACATAGTTCGGTTCGCCTAACATTCCCGCAGATTTCTAGTAACATGACCAAAAGGTCCTAGAAAACATGACTTTTGCTTATATCTCGAAAATTATTATTTTTTCCTAATTAAATGGATTCATATTATGGCTCGGCCTCAAATTCTTCTAAAAGGCTTAATTTTAGTGTTAAAATTGATCTAAATTAGTGTTACTATGTACTAGTTGCGTTTTTAGATTCTTCTGTAATACATTTTCCAAGCGAATCAATACCACTTATATGCCATTCTCTGCGGGCAATCTTTTCACACTACATTCGCCAAAGTTCTAAGCTTTCAATTGAACAAAGAATAATACAACAAAATTCCTTATATTTAAATTGAACTTTTGCTTAATAAAATGATAAAAAAAAATTAACACATAAATGCATTATTACCTTCTGTATGCGAGTCCATCACAACTTTTTAAGAATACAATGCAGAAATCAAAATATTAACTTAAAACCGTGTTATGGTACGCATACTTTGGGAGCAGCAGTGAGTGCAGGCGGCATGACACAATAGGGTGCACTGTGGCTAGTTATCTCGGCTGGGCGGGGTTCTTGCCCTCACTACTGTTCCCTACGCCATAGCAGAGAAAAGTCATGCCTTGTCAAACATCCCAACGGACGGACACACAACAATTCAAAATTCAAAAAATTACAAAAAATCCGTTACAAAAAAAAAAAAGCTGGAAAAAGAATGTTAAATTAAAATATTTAAAATAAACTGAAAAACTAAAGAAAGCAGAATCCAAACTAAAACTGAAATAAGAAGAAATGAACCAAAACAAAAAAAAAAGAAGGCCAAATATGAGGCACCACCGCTGGTATTGTGGTGCCTGGTGCTGGCCCACCCTCGTCCATGGGTACCGTCGCACCCTAATGTCGTTAGCCCCAATATAAAAGCCCCTAACGTGCCTTCTTACATGAATAAGAGGGCCAACATTCCCATTTTAAATTATAATTTTATTTATAATAATTCATTGCCTTAATTCTAATTCGTAAATCTAATTCCTAACATCTAAAAATCCTAGCATTTAAAAAAAAGAAAGAAGTATTCTTAAATCTAAAGTGATTACGTCTAAGGTAAGTACATATAAGAAAACTAAAGCAAGGTAAGTATTTATGGTAAGTGTATATCCGGTAAGTAAAGTAAGTAGTTAGAGTAAGTCTGGCAGGTATGTATATTTATGGAAGGTCAGGTAAGTATATTAACAAAAGTTAAATTAAGTAATGCGGGTAAGTATATTCAGGTTTAGGGTTGCAATTTCGTTTTAAGTATTTAATGATTTTTGTTTTAATTTTCTATTTCTTCTTTTCCATCTTTTGTTTGTATAGCGTTTTGGTTTCCGTTTTAGTTATATTTTCACGATTTTATTTTAATTATTTATATTTTTATTATATTATTATTGTGGCCATCGCTTTTGTTATTTCTAAATGTTTATTTATTCAAAATTATTTTAGTTAAATTTTCGCGAAATTTTTATTTTATGTTAATTTATTTATTATTATTTTTCAGTTTATTTTAAATATATTATTAGGTTATATGTCTTTCGTTTCATTAATTTAATTATTCATTCATTATAGTTGAATTTATGCTAAGTTTATATTTTATGTTAATTTATTTAATTTATATATTTGCTTATTATTATATCAAAATGTAGTGTTTATTTATTTATTCAAAATGGTAGTTTATTTTATTTAGATAGTAGATTCAATTTTTTCTTTAACTGAATTCGATTTCGTCTTACTGAATTGCACTTTAGCTTAATTCTTATTTTCTATATGCCCATATGTGTATGTCCATAAATGTATGTATACAGGTATGTGTACATATATGTTTACGCAGGCCCGTCGAGAGGGAGGGGGAAGGGGTCAATCCCCCCGGGCCCGGGCCTCTTAAAGGGGCCCGAAATATCAGAACCACAACTTGTTATTATTTTTTTTTACAATGTAATTGCTCCTTCGTTATAGGCCTTCATTATAAACATATTACGAATCGTGCTGATTCTTTCCGACTCTATAAATTAAAGAAAATTCATATGACCCAAAACGGGGACTGTTACTGTTGCTTTTCAAAACCCGCTGAAACTCGCTAGAATACACCTTTTGGATAGTTTTTCTTCTTTCAACAGCTGCTTCAAATTATCGAAAAAGTCTGCTCTCCTTATATAATCTTTTCAAAAGTTGGTACACAGTTTCTTAGCTTAAGGATGGAACTCAAGAGCTACGTATTTATTGAACTTCTTCTTCTTTTTTGGCGCTGTGACCGCCTAAGCGATTTAGGCCGAGTTCAGCAAAGCACGCCAGTCGTTTCTNGGATTGACATCCCTAATACTTATACTTTGAAGAATTTAATTAATTAGACATTTTACCTTTTTAAACATTTGTTTACCAAACACTATATGTACTAAGTCTTGTTAAGATCGGTCAAGTGGTTTGTGAGATATACGAATTTTCCATGTCAGCGAGCGAACCCCGCCCCTTTTCCAAAATTTTAAATAGGTCGTATTCCCCTTTATGCCTTGACCCCTTATAGCAAATTTAGCTTTTCTAGCTTTACTGGAAGCTGAATTATATCACTATATTTGTATGGGTGGAGTGGGGGTGCCACACCTCAAATTTTTCTTTTCTTCTAACTTCTTCTATTTATGTGGCATAATAAGCCTACACACAAAACTTAAGTGTGACATATCTCGTTTCTAATAATGTATGCCAAAAAAATTATTTCCAGACCATAGTGCATTGTTGTGACGACTCGCTACCCGTTTCCATAAGATCATCTGCGCACATTATTTAAGTTAGCAAGAATTCCATTACTCAGGCCAATGCTAACTGATCTTTGAAATAAATTTGTTTGAACAACGGGTCGAATAAAGTTGATGCAGCCAGCAAAAAATAATGTTCGATGGATGGATTTTAGACAACTACAGAATTCATATTTCTTGATAATATTTTTACGATTATTTATCAATTAATCGACTAATAATCGATTAATGAAACACAAAACTACGATACAATTAAATCGTTAATTGGACAAAAATAATTATTATAATCGATTAATTTAATCAAATGATTAATCTCTGCTATCCCTAGTCATAACCCACAAAATTAAAATATTGAGTTAAGTATAAGAAATTACCGCTATCTCTTCTTCTATGTTGTGTAAAAATTGCATAGCTGTATAGATTACCAGTGATTACTAGAACAAAATATGTATGAAGTATATATAAATTTAAAACTTTAAAGCCGCTTTTCTCGAGTTTTGCTTTTCTGAGTTAGGACACTATTGAAGTACATAAATGAGCGATATGTTATACAATAAATAATACAAACACGTAAATAACTCTTTCTTTTTTTCAAATGAAAACCATCTGCGTAAAGTATTCGGTAGATTTCCATAGATAGAAAGAGATATTTCTGAGTTTGTCGATCTGTCAAAAGTAAATTAGAAACAACTGCTCGGCTATAGTTTACTGACATGGGTTATTTTTCTTCTCGTTTGGCGCTGTGACCGCCTAAGCGATTTTGGCCGAGTCCAACAAAGCACCGCAGTCGTTTCTCTTCTGTGCCAACTGCCGCCAATGGGAAATGCCAAGTGAAGCCAAGTCCTTTTCCTCCTGGTCTGTCCACCCCAATGGAGGCCTTCCTCTTCCTCTGTTACTTTCGGAGCCAGCGAGCCGCTGTATTTTAATTTGCCGCACTACGTCTATATCATTGCAAAGCTCATGCTGTTCTTCGTTCCAGCGGCTGCGGTATTCGCCATCGCCAACGAGCAAAGGGCCCTAAATCTTCCGCAGAATCCTTCTCTCGAAAATTCCAAGAGCCGGCTCACCAGATGTTATCATTGTCCAAGCCTTCGCGCCATACACGGCATAATGAGTGTGATTTTTGCAGTCCAAAGTAGCACTTGTTGGAGAGGATATGTTCCGCATCTGCGACATATCTTAGCGTTGGTTGGAGCCAGTTTAAAGGCGTGGGATGCTAACAGACAATGCCACGTAAGTGTATCAACCAGTACTCTGCATTCTTCCTGTTGAGGGTTAGAAGAAACCTCGGAGCTTGTTAACATACGTTCAGCACATAACCCTAGACACTTTCCAACTTTATGTTTTGGTCCACATCTTCGGCGCCTTCCGGATCATGTCAGGTTGAGCTCCCATTTAATCGCTTGCAGGGGAATAGGCACCTTCTCCATCAGAGTAGTTTCCGTCAAAGCGCCTTCTTTAGCAAACATGCAGATCTCCTACAGTACAGATGTGGGTATGTTGTTGTTGTAGCGGTTGCAGTGGTTTTTTTAGAACCTCTGGACCTTGTTCGTCAGTTCGTATAGATGCTTTCTGACTGTCTTCGTGAGGGCTCTGCCACAAGCAGATCTCAGTCCGGGTGCTCACATCCGTGGCACTCCACTAAGAACTGCTCGAGTTAACGGTGAGCATTTAGGCATAGCTTACAACCGGCTGACCAACTGCCTTTTAGGTTGCCAACAAAGTTGTCTTTGACCTATGTACTGCCGTAGTACGATTCGAGGACCTTTTGGCACATCTGCACTCTATACACAATCGAATGTAACTCCGAGTATTTTCGGGTTGTTCACGGTCGGAAATTGTTCACCTGTGGGAGGGAAGAGGCGGTTTCGGTTAAGGCCAAGGGTTATCTAAGTGTTTATAGCGTTAAGTCCTGTGCACTTTACGGAAGCCATGCTGATGCCCCGCTGGTGTCAGGCGGTGCGTGAAGGGCGGGAATAGCAAGGTTTCCTCGGTTTTAGCAGTGGGACCACTTCCACTCCCAACGATGAGAGTGGCCACTGATATGTTGCGGACCTCGGTGAGGTAGTCTCGCCACGCTGGACTCAATTTTATCAGCATCAGAATGAATATTCCGTCGGGGCCAATAGCTTTGGAGAATTTCGCCTTCCCGATATTCACTTGGACTTAACCGCTGGTGAAAAAAAGTCACGCACTGGGTGTTGGCGGTTTGTGCAGCCTAGGTCGTCGTTCATTTCGCAGAATGTCAAATCGTTTATCTGCAAGAGACAAGTGTATTCCCCTGCGATCGTCCGACAGGCTTAACCACCAAAGATCGTGGAGTGCGTTGAAGTAATCTACCATACGGTTTTCACCTCTGAGGCGCACACCGATATTAAGGTGATATCCCGCCTGACGGCTAGGGACTGAGGGTATATAAACGTTAAATATTTCGAGTTGGACATCGCCTGGCCGGATAGGATGGTATCCATGCGGTCGATGTCTGCTTCGATAAGACGATACTGCACGTGTGGGCCATGATGAACGCTAAGCCTCCACCATTATCTCGTTCGCAATATCGACGGTGCACATTGTATCCGGCGCAGCTTAACAAGGTTGAATTGCTGTGCAGTTTCGTTTTTGGATCGCAGCTTTCAATATTCCATGCCGCCCCATGAAGACGGTTATCTCCTCAATCTTGCTCTGGAGTCTTTTGCAGATAAATTATAGTAGTTATCTTCTTTTACAGTTAAATTATAGTAATTATCTTCATGTGCCTTGGGAGACTGATCGCAATGCGGAATGAGTGATGTGTGGTGTTGTCTGCCGGGCGTTTGTTGTGTACAGTGCGGAGGGGAATGCTGCCTTGTGGTGGTAATAGGCGACGTCGCAGAAGATGTTTGCGGTTGCGCAGCTCTGCAACAGGGGCCTTGATAGTTAATTGTCTATGCTCGAGTTATGCGCAGTCCTGAACATACTCTGAAGTGACACCAGCCGCGGTAAACCGTTGCACTTGACTGATGGCGCATTGCGTTATATCCTGGAACGACACACCGAGTATAATGTGCGAGGAACTAGGCGCTGTTGGTGGGTCCTCGCTCGTGGGTTACGGCGGCGCATAGGTGGAGGTGCAGTTGTCTTGGTGCTATGTTGGGTGGTGTTGTCCACTCTCTATGTGTTCTGAGGCCTAATCAGCCTTTTGAAGTAACTCCATCCATTGCAGGTATTCCATCTATTATTATTATTTATTTATTAGAATTAATATAAAATACTAAAACTAATACAAGGGCGAGTACTAGCTGCCAGGGCCTACAATATATACTTTAATAACATATTACATTAAATCATGGAAGTTAGGTTACAATCTTTTAAAAAATTGTTTCATGCATTTATATTGGCGATAGATAAAATACCTAGTACGTCTGATGGCTTGCTGGATCCGAAGTGTTTCTTCCCGTTAAGAAGATGATCAACTGATAGGTTATTTCCACAAAACGTACAATGCTGCTGGGCGCCTCCCGTAAGTAGGTGTTGGTGTGTGAGTTTGGTATGTCCGATTCTAAGCCGGGTGTACTGGCTAGTTAAATGTCGAGACATATTACTTGGGTATAGAGTAGGTTTGCGCGTGCGGTTGAATGCTGCATATCGGTGGTTGAACGCGTTCCATTCCTCCCGTCTAATAAAATTAATATGACGTTTTATATATTTGTGTAGATCGGACTCTACCCCAACAAGCATTTCAGTAAATGTTTTTAAAAATAACTTAAAGTAAGTTTGCTATAAAGGGTGAACACACCAAAACTGCGACACTTAGAGATTACTACCAGAAACAAACTAGAAGGCTTTGAAATTATTTTTTTTGTATTATATAACTTAGAAGTTTATATGATATTAAAATGTTAAAATTTTAGGTATTATTTGCTCTATATGCAAGTGATCGGTATTTTCATCGCACACGCGACATCATGTTCTGCACGACTGCATCATTGACTTTACGCGATGCGCACAACTACTTTGTTTCGCACTCTTCAATTTTTTTTACTGTTTCACCTGTTTTCTTCAAGATTTCTTTGACAATTGACCAATATTCCCCAATAGAACGTAGCTCTGGGCTATTGGGTGGATTGCAGTCGTGAGGTGCAAAATTGATGTTATTTGCATTATACCACGGCAATGTGTCCTTGGCATAGTGGCAGCTTGCCATGTCCGCCTAGAACAGAGGCCTACTACCTTATATGTTGATAAATTACAGAAGACGCCTTTTGAGGCATTCATCCCGATAAACTTGATCATTCATTGTGCCGGATGGGAAAAAAGGGCTGCTCTTACCGCCACAGGAACAACTAGCTTGCCAAACCATGTTGTTTTTTGGAAATTTGGACTTCATTTTTAGCTTACAGCTTTCAGGGGCATCTTGACGACTTGCAGCAGTATACAAATCTTGACCTGCAATATATTTTGAATTTTTAAAGCAGTAGGTTTCGTAGTCCATAACGATGCAATTGTATCTTTTAATTTAGAATTCATACAACTTCCGACTGCGGGATTTCGCTGTAACATTCTACTTTGCACCTCGGTCTGGCGCTGTTTGATCTGTAGAACATCTCAGTGAAGCTTTTCGCTTTACCTTTTGTACGAAAAACTGCTATATTCGTACGGATTTTGCAACATAACGCGACAAAACCTTCGGATCTCGCGAAAACGCACTGAGGACCTTCCGAGCACTGTTTTTATCACTTTGACCATGCCAACCCCCGCTCCCTGGTTCTCTCGTAACTGCCAGGCCTAATTTGTACCGATTAAAACCCTGTAAACTGTAGAATAGTGTAATCTTTAATTTTTAGCAATTTTACTTGTACTTAAGGCCGGATCATTTATAAACTCGTGCAAAATGGTTTGTCTCGTTTCTAACTCGGTTGCCATTTTCAGCTCAACTAGGAATCAAATTCAAATAAAATTTCTTCTACGTCCAACTAAGGTATTTAAATTTCAAAATATTGAAATATTTTTGTGTAAGTTATAAGCTTCCCAAAGAGTCGCAGTTTTGGCGTGTTCACCCTTTAATAAGCTTTAAATAAGCATTTTTAATATTAAGCTTTTTAAAAGTTTCTTCAAATTATAAATGAAATGCAAATGCCAACGACATGAAGTAGTAAATATAACATTTTTTTCAATCGTAAGTGACGTGTTTACGTTTTTTAAAATATATTATTAAAAGAAAAAATTAAATAAAACCGATGCGGTAAAAAAAAAATCCAATCCAGGACCCGCTGCGCTAATCGGTGGAGCATTCGAGTCTTCAAATGATGAGTTCTCTTTATCCTTTCTTAGTTTAATATTAAATTAAAAATGTATTAAATTTTTTTCAGAAAAGTTCATCAATGAGAATGGCGGCGATGAAGCGGAATATATAGCTGCATCGATGTCGTTTTTTCAATTTGCCAATAACCGCATGTAATTGAAAGCACGCAACAAGATGTAATAATTAACTTTTTTATGCTTAATTTTTGTGTGTTATCGTGAATTTGTATGCTGAAATGTCTATTCCCTATTTATATTTTCGCGACTGTAGATGAGTCCGCCGAAAATTCCCATTTCGTTTAGTTTCTAGATGTTAAGCAATCTATGTATGAGTTTTTAATGAAATATCTTTAAATAATGGGTTATAAAAATGTTTATAAAAAGCTTTCTTTTGAAAATTTTTAGTAAGTTTATATTCATACGCTTATAAACAACTTTTTTTGAACCTTTATTATAAGTTTACACTTTTACGCTTATAAAAAGCTTTCGTTGAACATTTATTACAAGTTTATATTTCTACGCTTATAACCAATCCTTCTTTCCTTTTCGATTATATTACGCTTACTTTCAAGCGTTTTATAAACAACAAATAATTGAAAACTTAAAAAAAAACTTTATAACCAATGTTCCTTTTCGATTATATTACGCTTACTTTCAAGCGTTTTATAAACAAAAAATCAACGTTTTGTAAGCTTAATGTTTATAATTGAAAATTTAAAAAATACTTTCTTTAAGTGTATTTTGCTTGTTGGGATATAAGTAGGTATCGATAGTTTTAGCCCGATACTTTGTAGGTATCGATACTTTCTCTTTCGATGCTACTTCCAAGTACAGGTATCGATACTTCTATGGTATCGTTTCATCCCTAGTAATACTGACTTTGTGCACAAAACAAAGAGCGCATGGTGGAATAATAACAAGGTGTTGTCAATAGCGACGTGTTTGTTGTAATTTTGACAAGATCGGCATACTTATTTTCAGTGCTGCCGATCTTAATTTTTATACTACTATTCGTTGGGAAATAGTATCTAAAACATTCCATTTTAGTAATTCGTTTTATCGCGATTTCTAAAGAACTTGGTGTTTTCAGAACGATATTAATATTTAAAATTGATGGATTTGTATAATTTTTGCCCTCAAAATGTAAAAAAATAAAAGATAGATTTTTTATATTAATAACTTTTGCTGCATTGTCATAATATTGAGTGAAATGGACTACTGACACTCTAGAATAGAGTGGCTGCATGGTTAAGTTAGGAATTCGCTTATATTGTCGATATTTATGTATTTTAATCTATTTAAAAAATCATTTACAGTCTTATAGGAAATTTCCTTATTTTACCGCCTTTACTTTTTTAAAGTTACAATATATGTCCAAGCTGTGTGGAGCTGCCGATACAAACATATTTTCAGGCTTATAAGCCTGTAATTATACATTTTTCTACATTTAATTTGAAATAGTATGCACCAACGGATTAAAAGTTGTAAAATATTAGTACCTGTCCTACTACTTTAAAGTGCGTGACCGGAATAGACCTGCCGAAAAAAGGAGCTTAAATTACTGACAACACCTTGTTATTATTACACCATGTATGTAAACCATAATACAAAAAATAGAAGGTAGTTTCATTTATTGGCATTCCTTGTTGTTGCAGACAACTTGACTTTTAACAAGTTTATGACATTTAACTATAATCATGCTACCAGATTCATTAGAAGCAAATTTTTTGTTTCTTGAAAATTCAAGTTGGTGAAGTTGGATAAAAACATTAAAAGAAAAGTCTTGCGCGTTTCCAAACTACAAGAATTCGGTACACCTGTGCAAAGGTTCGAAAACAAAGTTTTTCGCTTTTCCCAGGATGTACATATTACGATCTAATACAGTTTGATGACAAATTGCTGCCGCAAAGTATTTTTGAACCTCTAAACGAGGTACCGTTATACGTGGAAGAGGGAGGAAGTCGGGAATGCTGCCCTGCAACTTGTAACTGTTTGGATTCCTGGAATTTTCTGATGAAGATGTGACGCTGCTAAAAAATATATATACATACATAGATACATATAACCACAAAACTGTGTATTTGTGACAGGCATTATCCACATAAGATGAAAACTACTGCAGTACGGATATTTACGTCTAGATTAAGCTTTAATTTAAAACTAAGATTTCGGTTTGAAATATGCACTTTTTTGTAAATTTGGAGGTGGATTTTGCGCAAAAATAATGTGGATGGCGTAACCGGAGTTGGACTGATGATGTTATTTTTTGCTGGCGCGGCCGAAGACGACCAACGGGAAAGGACTTTTGCGCAAATATACTGCTGATGGCCCAACACGAGTTTAATTTTTCTCTGTGAAAATGCCAAGATCCAAATTTGGAAGCACGCTGTGTGGCTAAGGAGGGGCAAAAATCAAGAATATGCAATATATCCAGGTTATCCCCACAAAAAGGGCATAGAGGAGGGGGGGCGCCAAAGAGCAGGTATTGGTGGGTTAGTTTGGTTTGACCTATCCTTAAACGGGTGAAGAAAGTAGTAAGTTCTTTCGGAACGGAAGTTGGATAAACGGATTTTTTGCATTCGGGATTAAAACCAGTGTATGGGTGATGGAATTGGGACCAAGTGTTGAGTTTTAGAGAGGAAGTGTGGTTGGTAATTTGTTTTATTAGATCTTTTTTTGCTGAAGAGTGGAAAGTGATGGAGGGAGTTAGGTACATATTCTTGGCTGCCGTGTCGGCGTGTTCGTTTCCTTGTATACCTTTGTGGATGGGAATCCAAATAATTTTAATTTTATTCCCGTTTTTAACCAGTTGATCGCGGATTTGAGTGACAATTTCGTTGTCGTTGTAAATATTTTTTACGCATTCGATGACTGAGAAACTATCTGAACAAATGACAAACTTCCCTTTTTTCTTCGATGCATATTCGATAGCCTTTAGTATGGCGAGAGCTTCAGCAGTAAAGATGGAAGAATAAGTTGGAAGCCATCCACCGCATATGAGTGTCCCGCTTTTTTCGACAACAGCGAATGAAGTACTGTGGTCAGTTTTGGAACAATCCGTGAAAATTGGAACCCAGTCAGCTAGCTCTTTGTTATTTATTAGCTCATTGAAAAGTTGGACGAAAGTGCTATTGCATGTATTGCTTTTAATGTATGCATGTAGTTGGGCATCAATGGAAGAGGTTTTAGTAGCCATGGTGCTTGCTGGCTAACTCTGGGTCTTTTGGTTACTATTTGGATTTCCAAGTCTTTGTAGTAAGAGATGCTACGTCTTAGGGTGGACATGACACTGTGACTACGCTTGTGGCGGGACGCGATGCTAAAGATATCAAACAGGAGATTGTTGGTCGTATTCATTAATTTTGGTATGAGTTTTTGCGTGTTGGAGTATAGTCTTTCAGGGATAGATGGTAATCCGGCTTCGGCTAACACACATTTAGTCGGAGACGTGGTAAATGCGTTAATGCTACGACGAATTGCGGCATAGTAGGGCTTATTCAGGAGCTTTAAATGGGAGTCGGCGCACCAACCGTAGATTGGGAGACCATAATCGATCTTAGATAGAACTAACGCCCTAGTTATATCGACAAGCGTGTTAGTGTGGATACGCAAATGTTTTGATGCCAGGTATTTTATTATATTGAGCCTTGGAATAAGTTTTGTTCTGAGCTCAGAACAGTGATATTTGTACGTATTTTTGCTGTCGAACTTAATACCTAGTATTTTAAGATGGTTAACATTTTCTATGTCGGTATTGTCAATATTAACGCGCACAGAGGAACAGTGGTGCTTGCGGCATATATGGAGGATTTTGCATTTGTTGTAGGATAGGACTGCTCCAGAAAAATCCCCCCAAGAATTAATATCCTGTAATAAAATGGTAAATGTGTCCTGTACTTTAGCTAGATCTCTTTCCCTGGTGTAAAAATACGCGTCGTCGGCGTAACTACTAAATTGCACGCTACTAGAACACATTGAGGCTTCCTCTCTCCCACGGAGACTCAAACGGTGGTCGGCGAATTATTTGAGTGATCGACGCTCGTCAACAATTTTTAGAGACAAAACAAGCAGGGTAAGGAAAATTAAACTGGGGGTCCCAGAGGGTGGTGTCTTTTTCCACTACTGTTTAATTATTACATTTAAAAGCTTCCTCAACCACCAGAAGGAGTCTCGCTGGTCTCTTATGCTGACGACTGCTGGATAATGGCGTCTGGGACTGTAACTGATGACTTGTGCTCGAAAGTAAGCTGTTACCTCTCCGAACTTTCTCGCTTCTTCACTTCAATGAGCCTAACCCTCTCCCCTACAAAATCCTTGGAACCCTTTTTACCACCTAGACGAAGGAGGTCAGACTGCAGCTGCGTATTCACGTCGATGATGAATAACCCGAAAACCTTTGGAGTTAGCTTCGACAGTATGCTCTCCTTCTCGGCGCTTACAAATAAGCAACAATGTCCTCTAGTCGCTACCTGCGGCACCTGTGGCAAAGACAAAGAAACGTTATTGGCAACATACAAGGCAATTGGCCGGCCTTTTCTTAACTATGCCGCGCCTGTCTGGTCGCCCGGGATTAGTAGAACGCAGTGGAGGAAGCAACAGACTTGCCAAAACGTGGCACTTCGGATAGCGACCGGATGTATTCTGATGTCGCCACCGTGTCACCGACGTGGGCACCCGAACAGACACTTGGTTTCGGCGAACGAAGTCCAGTGGTTAATAAAACCACTTTTGGACTTGACAGCATACCGACAGGTCATAAACGGCATTCACAGGGAGTCAGTGTTGATTTGCACGGACTCTGTAGCCGCTACAGCAACAAAGCGTATTAAATATGTATATACATATGTATACGTTTTTAGTTTATCAAAGAAAGAATAACAATTTCACGCAGGGCATTTTTCGATTTTCTCTAAAGGGCGTTGTTCACATCAATTATCCGTTGTAAATAAGTATAAGAAAACATCCATCTTTAGAAAAAATTTGGATTTGGTAATCGGTCCTAAAAACCCGGGTTTTTCAAAATTGGTAGCCTTTAAAAAAAAAAAAAACGATTTAATTTTTTAAATCACCATGAAACAGAGATCGAAGTAACCCTCTCCACTTATTTTTTTATGGTGTTTATCACTGACACAAACACAAATCTCTCAAGCAAAATGTGTTTCTCACCGTTCCAAATCTCTCTGTGCGATCCTTTTGTGTTTTCTGCTGTGGGTTATTTATAAACTGGTTAAATTTGCATTAGGCAAAGACACTTTGGCAGGGGATTTTCGGAATCTTCGGGACTATATCGGGATCTTCGGGACTAATTTGGGATTTTCGAGACTTCTTACAAAGTAGTCCCGAAGAATCCGAAAATCCCGAAATAGTTCCGAAGAAGTAGTCTCGAAATAGTCCAAAAATCCCGAAGTAGTCCCGAATATTCCAACAATCCAAACGAAGTCTCGAAAATCCTGATATAGGCCCGAGAATCTTGAAAATCTGGAAGTAGTATCGAAAAAAACAAAATAGTTCCGATGTAGTCCAGAGAATCCCGAAGAAGTATCGAAAATCCCGAAGATTTTCGTAGAACTGGAAGTTGGAAGATACTTTAATATCTTATTTGCGTTGCACGAAAAAAGTATTATTTAGTTGAAAAGTCACAAATCGAGTTGATTCGCTCTACAAATCAAATCACAAATAAATTTAATTTTTTATTTGGTCAACAAACCAAATCACAAATCAAATATATTTCTTAATTGATAGCGGATTTTAAATCAAAAAGGATTTGAAATCACGCAACCCTGCCACCGCATGACCGTGACGTTGACGTTGCTCTCTCTATCAACAGTAAATTTGATATGTTTCTACGCACTTCTACGGTACGCTACGTACACGCTCGTGGGTAACCGCGCTCTAACATATGTTTTCTCTCCCAGCGATAAGTTTCCGAGACCAACAGAAACGGAAATTATATGCAAATAACCCTTTCCCACTGAGCGAGAGCACACATCTAAAAAAATCGCCTGTTCTCTTTTGTGGGTTATTCTCTTCTCTTAAATAGTAACAGTTATTTGGGGACACTTTCAAAGTGGAGAGGGTTGTTTTCGACCTCTGCCGTGAAGTAATCCTTGTAGGAGTAAAGTTTCATTCACCAATTCAACAAATTACGACCACTTGCATAATTCTACATTTATCCATTTGTGCGTCCATGCTAGTAGAAGTAGTTTATTTAATTTAAAATATTTCGTGTCAAATTGAGAGATACAACATTTTCTTATTTTGATTAAACTAGTTTTCTGAACAGCAGGGTGCCATTTTTATCCTGTATGGAGTTTTTTCCACCTTAAGTGCTATATTGACTGTACTAATTTTTCTATACGAACTTGCACATATTGAAATCTCAAAATGATTCCAATCCAACTGATTAAATTTTTGTGTGAACTTACATCGAAGTGATTTTTTAAAAATCTTAAGAAAATGCATAACTTCCGAAACTGTCTATTGATTTTTATAAATGGTACCTAGTTTAACTAGGAAATGAACATTATTTTTGAAGTAATGACTGAAAGAGACTATTTTGTTTTGAAATTTTGGAAAAAAATGTTGTCCAAGTGGGAAAAATAATAAAAAAAAAACTTCTGAACTATTCCAAAAAATTTCCACATTTACAGTGTGCTCACAACACTTATTATTTCTTTAAATAGTACAAATATTCTTCGTTCCAAATCCATAATAATAATAATAGATTGGCGCTTACACATATGTTAGTGTTTGGCCGAGCTTTTCCTCCGATTTGTGGCGTGCGCCTTGATGTTGTCACACAAAGCGGAGGGACCTACAGTTTTACGCCGACTCCGAACGGCGATTGTATTTTTATGAGAAGCTGTTTTTCATGGCAGAAATACACTCGGAGGTTTGCCATTGCATGCCGAGGGACGACCGCTGTTAAGAAAGAACCTTTTTTCTATATTTTTGCGATGTTGCTTTGACCAGGGTTTGAACCCTGCGGCTGCGGAGTGGAAGCGCGCACTGCTTACCACTACACCACAGCGGCCGACCCAAATCCATACCAAACTTAAAATTCGGTAAAAAATAACTGAGCCTAAAATTGTTTAGTGCGGGAAGTCATGTAAAAATGTTCTTTTTTTAAGAATAAGTTGAGAATTTTAGGGTTTACGAAAATTTTGAAAACAGTTCCGTGAATTACTCAACCAGCTCTACGACCTGCACTAGCTCACAAAAAGCTCATGATCATTGTAATACCGTTTAATAGTAATAGTAATAGTTTTGTTCACCATAAGTAGCAAGTGACCTAGCTCAAACCCACGAATGTTGTCAAAGTTGTTGCTTGAGCTAATCAGCTCTTCTGCTGAATACCCCTAATATTTTGGCGCTTACACTTTTGCTAAGAAGCTTTATCTTGGCAGAAATACAATCGGAGGTTTGTCATTGCCTACCGAGGGGCGACTGCTGTTGGAATATTTTTAATTTAGATGTTGGTCGGACCGGGATCGAACCCAGGTCATGCGGAATGCTAGTACGTACCTCTAACTACTCACCCACAGTGGCCTTTACATGATTGCACGTCATAAAAAAAGGCCACGATCAAGTAAAAAGAAAAAAATCTTAATATGTATTTGTAAAAATGATGGAAAGTTCGATTTAAACGTTTTTATCTTGAGTTTGCCAATTCTTAGAGTAGAGCTCACACCAGGTTTTTCAGGTGTTATGCGCTTTTTAGGCTTTCAGCGCTTAATTCAATGAAAAACATCACTGGCCCAAAAAGGCACTAACAACTTTGACGGGAGGTTTATTTTCTAAGTTATCTTGAAAACTATTCTGATTCCTTCAATTTACCATTCAGCAGTGTTAAGCTTGTTTCCATAATTTATAAATGAATTTAATTCTTCCAGATCCACATACGGTTATTGCTGTTCTTGATATTCCAGTAAATGCAGTAGCAACGGCGTTGAAAGACTTTTTTTCGAAGCGGTTGCCTCCGTTATTTAGCAAAGATATAATCAAGGAGCTTGAAGATATTGCAGGTAAAAATGTACATTCTCATTAGTATAAGTATGTATATTTATTAGACTGCATCACTCCCCATACAAAAAAAAATCGATACTATTTTTCCATTGGAATTATAAAATCTATTATATTTTAAGACGTCCACCAAAATATTTCGAAAAAATATTAAGATTTAAGTGAGCTGGACCAATTTCAAAATACCTCCATAAATGGAGTTTTTTATGAATAAAAATAGTTTAAGATTTTTTTTTTGAAAAAATCTACTCAAATGACAAAACGGTTTAAGCTTAAAAAATTTGCATAAAAATATTTTTAAAAAATTTAAAAAAAATTTAACGGAATCGTAATAATGAGATTTTTGATGCTGTTTTTTAAGTTTTTTCAAAGATTGGTATAAGAAAAACTTGAATAACTGAGCCTAAACTCTTCTGATTTAGACTTAAGAGCTGTCGGTGGAAAGGTATTTTCTCACCCTTTTTATTTCTTTGCTAATAAACTCATTCAAAGGATGAAAGAGAAAGGTAGGATGAACGAACGTCATTCAAAGTTGAATTAAGATGTGTTGGTATTTGAAAAAAAAATGGGACACGAATGATTTTTTTTTAGACAGAAATAAAAACAGTGTGAAAATACCTTTCTACTGAGATCCCATAAGTCTATATCAGAATAGTTTTGGCCCAGTTATTCAAGTTTTTCGTAAATCAATCTTTGAAAAAAGTAAAAAACAGCATCAAAAATCTCATTATTACGATTCCGTTGAAAAGATTTTTAAATATTTTTACGCAGAATTTTTAAGCCTAATTTGTTTTGTCATCTGAGGGGACTTTTTTCAAAAGTTCTTTAAGAAACTATTTTTATTCATAAAAAACTCCATTTAGGAGGTATTTTCAAATCGGTCCACCTCGCTTAAATCTTAATATTTTTCCCAAATAGTTTGGTGAACGTCTTAGAATATAATAAATTTTGTAATCCCGGCGGAAAAACCGCAACTTTTTTTGGTGATGCAGTCTAATGTATATATATTAAATAAAAAACTTCAAATTATTAGCAATTTGTAGTCAAAAAAGGTAATTCTTTTTAATATTTCTGGCCTTTACCCTTTAAAAAATCTAAGGGGCGAACACTTCCAATAAGATAGTGTCAAATCTCCCTTCTCGCTCTTATTACTGCACCTGGTATTATTCCACCATGGCCTCGGATACCTTTATGACCCGGTACCCACATGATATTAACTTTTTTTTTGGTTTCGAATACATACACAGATCTCTTATTTTTTCTACCAACTGGTTATTACAACTACAGGATGGTTGGCAATGTGTTTTAGTGCAGCTCGTGGGTGCGGTCAATCTAATCTTTAAAGCATGTGAAATGCAACGGCGAATGGTAAACTTGAGACGGTATCTGCGTTTATGCCGGAAGGCTGATATATAATCTTTGTGCAAAATATGATTGGTGGTACATATTAGTTTAGGGATAAGTAACCATGTCGCTTCTTCTATACGTTCTTTGATAGAAGGGAGATCCGCTTCTGCTAAAACACATTTTATAGGGGACGTTGGAAACGCGTTTATACTACGACGAACAGCCATATGATACGGAGCATCAATGAGCTTAATATTGGTATTGGCGGTCCAACCGTACAAAGCTAGGCCGTAGTCTATCTTAGAAAGTAACAATGCTCTAGTAATATCGACTTAAGTGTTTGTATGGATTAAAGAATGTCTGCATGACAAATACTTAATTATATTGAGTCTGGCAGCTAGGTTTTTCCTTAAAGATAAACAATGTTGCTTAAATGTAAATCTTTTGTCAAATATTATACCTAATGTTGGATTTCCAGTAGGCATTAAATGGCAAAAATGACAAATGACAAAGTCGGACATTAAAAAATAATCGTGCCATTGCATTAAGAAAATGGTCATTAAGTTCATTTCCACATGGCATTTTTTTAAATGGCATAAATTTTTTGTCATTTCAATGCCTAGTCGAAATTCAGCATACGATTTTTAAGAAATTTACATTTTCAATAATAGAGTTATAAACTGTTAAGGAAGGGTAAGACAGCTACGTTTTTTTCAAATATGCAAAATTTTACATTGATAGGTTTGCACCGGAATGCGCACCCCACTTGTTTATATATAAAAGTATGCTTTTAAATGTGCTGTTTACTTTGATTAAGTTCTTTTCTTTAGTAAAAATTATTGCATCGTCTGCATAAACAGAGAGGCCTATGTTTCTATACTTTAGAATTAGTTTATTAAATTGGTCAAATGCAATGACAAATAGTGCAAATGACAGCGGGATCCCTGCGGAATCCCATTGCAGAGTGGGTGGCAACCGGAGAGGATAGCAATTATTCTGACCTGAAACTTGCGCACAGTCAAAGTTTTTAACAAGATTAAAGATCCTAGGACCGGGTCCCCAAGCTTCAAGTTGGGCAAGCACCACGTGGATCCCCACGCGATCGAATGCCCTTTCGAATTCAGTTGCTAGCACAGAAACATGGCTTTTGGTTGAAAGTGCATTAGACACGTAATGTTGGAGATGGAGCAGTGCGTCCGTCGTGCTATGTTTGCTTTTAAATGCCACTTGATTGTGGGTAATTAATTTGAGTTTTGTTATGTACCACATAAGTCGTTTAGCTAACATTTTATCTAGCGTCTTACTAACGCAGAAAATTAAGGAAATAGGGCGATAACTATTGATGTTATGTTGAGATTTATTCGGTTTTGGAATAGGTAGAACGATGGCTGACTTCCAGACATGGGGGTCAACCCCGTTAAGCAGAACGTAGTTACAAAGAGACAACAATCTATTTTTTTGCAAATATCGGGAGATATTTCAGCATGGAGTATGAAATACGGTCGGCACCTGGAGTCTTGCCTTTCGCATGAGTTAATGCAAATTCTAGTTCAATTGCTGTGAATTTAGTTTCCAGGTGACTTGCTGCTCGAGATATATGGCTTTGCCTGTATGTGCTGGAAATTATATCGTTCTTCTTTCTGCAATAATCTGTTGAGAAGTTGTTGTCTGATGAATTTTTCGACCAGGTGATGGCAAAGGTTTCGGCTATAGTGTTTGAGCATATTAGTAGGGAATTATTGTGTATTATGGACTTAATAGGGGTATGTGGGGTGCCTGCTAATGTTTTTATATCAGCCCATATCTTTCTAGGGGGGTGAAATTTTCGATGTAAATTCTTCTAGACTTTTTCTTTTGGCTTCTTTTACGGATTTTTTAAAAGTTGCGTTAGCTCTTTTATATTCCATTAGATTTGTGCTGGTCATGCAGCCAAAGTCTTTGTTTATTTTGTCTCAACTTATTTATTTCGCTACTCCACCAGTGGATGAAGTGTTTCGTAGGACTTGGCTTGCTCTGTGGTATGGCTATGTTAGCCACCGTTCTAATGTCCTTAGTTATTTTAGCCACCGCTTGGTTAGCGTTGGTTATGGGCAAGTTTTGAAAATATTTATTACATTCGCTTTGATATAAATCCCAATAAGCTTTGTCGAGTTTAAACTTACGAAAGTATCTCTTCGCTGAGAAGGTGACTAGCAGTGTTAATGTAATGAGAACAGGGTAGTGTTCACTTCCGTAAAGAGAATCACTGACATTCCAGCTGCATCTAGGGCTGAGCTGAGATGAATCGAGGGTGCGTGCCGTGCGTTGTAAAGTGCGTAGGAGATCCGTTATTGAGGACCACTAAATCTTCGCAAAGTACGAGATTTTCGATTTTATTGCCTCTTCTATTGATAGTGCGGGAACCCCAAAGAGGGCTCTAGGCATTCAAATTCCCTGTTACTATTAACTGCGAATTTGCTTGAGATATGTATGAAGTTAGTTCTTTACTAGAGAAGTCTTGATTTCGAGGTATAAACATATTTATTAATGTAAATTTTGAATTTAAGTCAATTTCTAATGTCAAGGATGCAATGTTGGAGTTTATGGTCATTAACTTGTGAGGGATGTGCGGCTTGATGAGGATGCCAACTCCTTGTGTTGACGTCTGAATATTGGGGAGATTTGAAAAATAGCTAGTATAATTTTTTGGTGTGACTGCAAATCGATTTTTAAGCGGATTATGAGTTTCCTATAAACATATAACATCTGGATTGAGATCGTGAATGAGCAGAGTTAGCTCGTTAAAGTTGTTAAAATAGCCCTACATATTCCATTGAACTATTTTCAGAGATATTGGAAGGAGAAAAGTTCAGAAAAAACAAAAAAAAAGTGTGTATTATGTGGTAAAGAGGTATGGATGTTGGTTTTAGGATTCCTGAGTGGAGTTATCATCAGAATAATGTTTTGAATTGTTAGGGCTGATTGTTTCAAGAGAAGGCAATTGTTCAAGAGGAGAAAGAGTAGGAAATAATGTTGAATTTTTTGCATCGTTGAGAAGATTTGTCAGAGAGTGGGTGTAAATTGATCTGTTTGGAGTAGTAAAAAGTGAGTGAGTAGAACATGATGCTTGTTGAGTATTCATCGGGAGACAAGTTTTCTATTAGAGTTGGGAATTGAGTGGCAATCAGCTGTATGATGAGCAGACGTTTGATGCTCGTGGTTAGTTTCTGGTTTCTGTTTTATGTTTTCTGTTGGGTTTTGGTCATTTTCGTAGCATTTGTTGTTATCTGTTTCATTGATTGCATTGTTGTTGGATGCGACAGATGAGTAGCTTGTTGAGGAGCGTGCTGTTGTTGTTTGATTTTTATAAATTTTAAAGGCTTCGCGCAAAGTACATTTTTTGTTGGTTTTAATTCGTAATATCTCTCTCTGCTGTTGAAATTTTGTGCATTGACGGGATGAGGAGGGGTGTTTCTCGGCACAGTTCGCACATTTCACGCGCGTACAGTTTTGTGAGGAGTGCCGTAGGAGACTACAGTTTACGCAGCTGGGTGCATTCTTACAATACTTTGTCGTGTGGCCAAGAATTTGACAAGACTTGCACCTCATCGGAGTAGGAATGTATTCACGTATTTTAACATTATGTCAGGAGATATCAATTTTACTTGGCAAGTTGTAAATGTCGAATGTCAGCAACACAACTTCTGTAGGTTTGGCTATACTGTCAACGGTTTTTGTAAATTTATAAACTGACACCACATTGGCTGCGTTTCTTTATACATTCCGGCTAATCCCATTTCACAGCCGGAATAAACAGAATGCGTTTGAAATATACGTTAACATATCATCAGGAACGTTCTAAAGAATAAGTAAACAAAAAAATTTATTCCAAACGTTCAGAATGAATAAAGAAATTCAGCCATTGTGAGCTTTTAATTCTTCAACAATTTCGTGTTCCGTAATATTATTGAGGCAAGGAGCGAAGATAGTGCCCTTAACATAATTGAGCTGTTCATGTAATTTGCAAGTAACTTGGCAAATACCTGGTAAACTCTTGGTTTTTAAAAATCTGTCTGCAAAAGATTTCCGTCTCTTAAATTTGAGATAGATATAATGTCAGTACTGATGACATTAAGCGCTCTGTGAATAGCAAAGCACGAGTATGCGGAAAGAGGTTTGCCGGGATCGGTTGATGCAATAACTACAAATTTCGGTTCTTGTTTGTGGATAGTTGGTAATTCCCCCTAAGTCGGTGGGCCCGGGGGCCCGGGGGTCATCGCTGCGACACTTGTGAACTATAGAGGGGATTAATATAACAAAAGCGAGCTCGTGGAAGAACGTGAAAAGCAAAAATTTAGAGAAGGAACGAGCTGACGTTGTTTGACCGAACGAGAGAGCGCAATCGCCGTCTGACCGTTGCGAGTGATAGTCGGAGACTGTATTTAATCTAATAGCCCATTTCCACAAAAAGCTTAACTGCAGTTAAGAGCGCAACTTTAACGTTAACTTGGGGTGGTCAGCAAAGTTAATTTCTTACTTTTCGCTTTTTGGGTTTCGATTGCTTGTACTTACATAACATGACCAATTACCCCCTTGGAGCTGTAATCTCCTTTTTTCCAATAGGCATAAACTGCAGTTAAGGCTGGGTGGAAATGAGTTATGACTGAAGTGGAGTTTGGGTGTAGTCTTCTCTCCATGGTTCCATGGTCCATGGTTTAACTCTATGCCAGCCCTGAGCAAAAGTTTGCGGAGCAGATGTTGTCCCATGGACGAACGTTTAAAAGGTTTCATCGACCTAAACAAGGATAGATAGACCTGCGTCATCCCGGTACCTAGAACTGGCTGTCGTGGAAATGTACGACTCCGCCAGTCTGGGCTATGGCTGATTCCATCGTAGTCCGATTTTAGTGAAATCTACGATAATGCGATCACTGAATCCGAATTTCTACGAACGTACGCATTCAAAATATATGTTGTTCGGATTCATTGATACTTTCGTAGATTATACGAAAATCGGACTACGATGGAATCAGCCATAGCCCAGACTGGCGGTCGATTAGGTAGTAAATACTACTAATACATATTTAGTAATTGAGGAATTGAGTCCTCCATTAATACCGCGCTTAAATTATTTTGTTGCGTGCCATCAGTGGCAGGCGTGCCTTAGGTTCGCCAGCCCTGGTCTATATAATAATAATAGCAAGTAATTTTTAAGCAAAAAATAAAACCGACTTCAATTCCCATGAGCATGATCCAATGATCGGATCTAACCAGATTAATATGGAACCATGCAAATCGGTTGACGTGGTCCAAATAAAATTCCGACGAACTGATAACCTCCTCCTTTTTTGGAAGTCGGTTAATAATAATAATAATAGATTGGCGCTTACATATATGTTAGTGTTTGGCCCAGCTTCTCCTCCAAATTGTGGCGTGCGCCTTGATATTGTCACACAAAGGCCCCTATTATGAGTTGCATTCGATCTTCGACTGTGGTCGAGAGTGCTGATCGAACGAATTTTCATTTGGTATTATGAGGCTCATTCGATGAAGAATAGCGCTATTATGAATTTTGCTCGTTTAGGTAGTTGACAATAGTATATTTTTCACCGCTGAGAAGCCATGTTTACAAATCGAGCAAACTAAATAGTGTCCTTACACATATTTATGTAAATTTGTGCAAATTAAAATGAAATAAAAAAGAAAGCGAGTTTATAAAAAGGTGGTAAAAATTAATACACGAGTTCTGGTTCAACGATTCGTCAGAAGATGAGAGCTTAGTAAACTGGCAGGAGTAGAAAATGTTTAATAATAATAAAAAATAATCCCAATGGTTTTTACCCTCCATTCCCGCCCATCCGCACGAGGGGCGCAGTCCGCATGACGTACGGAACCAGTATTTTCAATTTTTCGCGCCGAGTCACGATAGGCAGGAGTTTGTTAAGTGTCGAGATCTAAAACTGTTCAGCTACAGAACTAAATTCATCAGCTGATTTTATGCCTTTATGTTAATAATTCATTTATTGAGAGAGGAGAGTACCGATTTCTTAATACTGAAAAGCGGATCTGATATATCAAACGTGCTGGAATGAGAGTTAAAATCCTGGCATAAGCAACGGAGTGGGTCGCGGAATTCAAAATTAGTTTTACAAGCTTTCAGAAATAGGGGATAAAAGTGTATTGATACCCGGGAACATTAAGGCTAACTTCACCCAGAAGAAGTGGACTTGAAATTCAGCCTGTCAGTAATTTAACTATAAAAATTGTACCAAGCATTTGCCTGCAGCTGGCAAGTGTATAAGGCGGAAGGTACGATTTATAAAACTTTACCTCATCTGCATACATTAAAATTTTGGAAAATTGTATATCTGTAGAAATATCGTTTATAAAGAGCAAGCAAGAACAGAACCGGGCCTAGGTGGCTGCCTTGAGGGACTGCTGAAGTAACATCAATGACGTCAGAGATAGTATTTTTAAACATTACCCTTTGTGATCTATCATAAAGGTATGAAGAGATCCGACGTAGAAAATTAGGTCGAAGACCAAGAAGATCAAGTTTATAGATGAGCAACGAGTGGCACACTTTGTCAAATGCTTTACTGAAGTCAGTATATATAACATCAACTCAATTTGTTATAATTGCTTCAAATAATTTAGGAATCGCAGAAAGCTCAGCTATTCCCCGGTAGTTCTCCACTGAAGATCTGCTACCGCTTTTATGTAACGGGGTTATGCACGATTCCTTTCATATAGTTTTAAAAACGCCTTTTTAAGAGACAAATTAAATAACGCTGTTAACGGCTCATAGAGTTAATCAGCACAATTTGTAAGAATACAAGTAGGGATCTGGTCAGAACCATTAACTGAAGGACTGCTTTAATGATTTCAAATAAACGACTACATCATTAATAATAATAAGGATTTCAGATAAACTACTACATCATCGGGAGATATTACTGGGATATTGATTGAGTTAATTGGACATA
Organism: Rhagoletis zephyria; assembly: GCF_001687245.7. Lineage (NCBI taxonomy): Eukaryota > Metazoa > Arthropoda > Insecta > Diptera > Tephritidae > Rhagoletis > Rhagoletis zephyria. Next base: position 169,560 of record NW_016157230.1, read on the forward strand.
GCGAACATGTTCGAAATTGTTTGATTATCACTAGAGACGGTATTTTGATACTTCATGGCGGAAGGAAACCCACGTACATTTCGCTTGGAGTTTACAAAGTCATAAAATGATTTGGGGTTATATATTATACGCCGTTTGATTTTACACAAGTAAGCTTTATAACTCTTTTTGTTTCATTAAAAAGTTATGACGCAAAAGTGAGTATTTTACATAGTATGAGTGTAAACCGGTTTTTTTTGTGTAATCTAAAATAACGTGACTTTCTGTTTTTTCAAATTTCTCAGTTCTTTAGTGAACCATAACTGTGTTTGTTCTACAGGAACATACATTCGTTTAGGCACATGCTTTTAAGATAATTTATGTAAAGTAAAGTTAAAAAGTGCAACGCTTTGTTCAATATTTTCTTTATATGCAGGCCACGGCAATTTAGACATTTGTTAAGATTTTTAAAGTTGGCTTTCGAAAAATCAAAGCGAATATTTGGTTCGTATGCTTGGGTACCGCAATTTTTACCATCACTTATAACTTCGTAAGATATCTCCAAAGCAGGGTGGTAGACACCTTCGGGCAAAACTAGTGGATCACACTTATTTACAACGGACTTAGATGCATCATCAACATAAACAAGATCTAATACTTTACCAAACTTATTGTGAAGTACATTAACCTGAGTTAGGCAGAGTTCAGCCATCTCCTCTAAAAATACGTTGTTGCACGCTCTAGACGCGAAAGGTACGATATCATTGTCAATGATGTTCCATGATATGCTTGGTAAATTAAAATCACCCAACACAATCATTGGATCAGAGGGTTTAGTCAATAAATTAACTGATTTCAGTAAAGAGATAAGTCGTGAATACACCAATGTGTCAGATCGGGGAGGGATATAGCATAGAGCTAAGTAAATAGACCCTTTTCCAACCTGTACACGAATGCATTTGAATTCTACTGAATCAATGTGTGGAAGACTAACTTCTTCAGATGGTAAAGAGTTTACAGCGAAGAGTACGCCACCGCCGATTCTGTTCTCCCTTATCTTGTCTATAGATACGATAATTATTTGGAAGAATCTCTGAATTGAAAATGTGAGGTTTCAGCCAAGTTTCAGTGAAAGAAAGAATATTATAATTACATTCAAGGCCTTTAAGGTATAAGTTCGTTAATTTAGTATTTAAGGCTCTTACATTTTGGTAATAAATACTTAAAGCAGATTTAATAATTAGTTTTTTGATTCAGTGTTATGACGGGGAATATTAGCTAAGTTATTTCCTTTTTTGGACCTATATTCGAATTCACGAACGAAAGCTCCGGGGGCCAAAAAGAACTACTAATCAGCGCATTAAAATTATCTAAATTTACGTCAATTTCAAATGAAGCAATATTTCTTTCGAATTTAAAATTAAATTTCCTGATGCTTAAGTCGACAGCTCTAATTTTTGATGAGATATAAAACTTTGGCTGCGTTTCTTTATACATTCCGGATAATCCCATTTTACAGCCGGAATAAACAGAATGCGTTTGAAATATACGTTAACATATCATCAGGAACGTTCTAAAGAATAAGTAAACAAAAAAGTTTATTCCAAACGTTCAGAATGAATAAAGAAATTCAGCCTTTATATCGTCTTTGGAAGTGTCTCTCGAAAATCTAGAGACAAAGATTGACTTCTTTGGCGGAACCACAACTAGTTTCCTTGTATCAGACTGGAGTACCGGCGCACTACAGGCAAAACACGAGTTTTTTTTTCAAAATCGTAGATCTTCGCTTAGAAAAGAGATAATGGAATGAAAATTTTTTTATCGTGAAGATAAATGATCTTATAATATAGGAAAACTATAGAGAAGTTACAACAATAATAACTTAACCCTCAAAATACCGTTCAAAATGTCACTTTTTTGGAAATTTTGGATTTTGGCTCCCATTCCACTAGAAAACACTATACTTAATACACCATTAGCACTGTTTCTGAAAGATTTCTCTTTATTTTATCTTAAGACTCGATTTTTGGGACATTGGATGCTGTACCCGAGTGGCCAGATTGGAAAAAGAAAAGCTTCCTTTAAACTCTAATAACTCGTAAACAATCAGCTTTCACAAAAAAATTTATATAACAAAAATGGTTATACTGGTCGATATCTTTACGAAAGTGCAGCATTTAACCCTTTAATGCAGAGTCTGTCATATATGAAACGCTTTATAACGTATGCTAGTGAGATTTAATTAAATTTAGTTTAATATAAAACACAATAACTTTCACTTAGCTTCATTTATTCCACACTAAGATGCTCATAGGCACTTTTTATTACAACTTTAACTCAGAATTAGCGCAATAAATAAATAACACAAACGGCAATAACGCAAATTTGTGTTATTTCCCAATTGAATGTGAATTAACACAAATTCGTTCGCGCTCGCGTCCCGCACCCCCTCCCCTCCTTACGCAATTATGCACTGGTGGCATTATAACCGTTTAGAAAAAAGAAAAATAATAAAATAACACTAGTTCACTTCTGAAACTGCTTTTTAATGTCCAAGTAATGGGAATTATTGTGTATGGTGTTATTGTATGCATCCC
>NW_016157230.1:172391-191337 GCF_001687245.7 Rhagoletis zephyria
TTTTTTTTCAAAATCGTAGATCTTCGCTTAGAAAAGAGATAATGGAATGAAAATTTTTTTATCGTGAAGATAAATGATCTTATAATATAGGAAAACTATAGAGAAGTTACAACAATAATAACTTAACCCTCAAAATACCGTTCAAAATGTCACTTTTTTGGAAATTTTGGATTTTGGCTCCCATTCCACTAGAAAACACTATACTTAATACACCATTAGCACTGTTTCTGAAAGATTTCTCTTTATTTTATCTTAAGACTCGATTTTTGGGACATTGGATGCTGTACCCGAGTGGCCAGATTGGAAAAAGAAAAGCTTCCTTTAAACTCTAATAACTCGTAAACAATCAGCTTTCACAAAAAAATTTATATAACAAAAATGGTTATACTGGTCGATATCTTTACGAAAGTGCAGCATTTAACCCTTTAATGCAGAGTCTGTCATATATGAAACGCTTTATAACGTATGCTAGTGAGATTTAATTAAATTTAGTTTAATATAAAACACAATAACTTTCACTTAGCTTCATTTATTCCACACTAAGATGCTCATAGGCACTTTTTATTACAACTTTAACTCAGAATTAGCGCAATAAATAAATAACACAAACGGCAATAACGCAAATTTGTGTTATTTCCCAATTGAATGTGAATTAACACAAATTCGTTCGCGCTCGCGTCCCGCACCCCCTCCCCTCCTTACGCAATTATGCACTGGTGGCATTATAACCGTTTAGAAAAAAGAAAAATAATAAAATAACACTAGTTCACTTCTGAAACTGCTTTTTAATGTCCAAGTAATGGGAATTATTGTGTATGGTGTTATTGCATGCATCCCACCCATAGTGGAATTTACCAGNAAAAAAGAAAAATAATAAAATAACACTAGTTCACTTCTGAAACTGCTTTTTAATGTCCAAGTAATGGGAATTATTGTGTATGGTGTTATTGTATGCATCCCACCCATAGCGGAATTTATTATTATTATTATATTTGAAAATTTGCCTATAAAATGTGACTATAAGACAGCCGAATGTCAGAAAATAAAGCGGTAAAGCCGTTTTATTACTTCATCTGTTTATTGTGACATCGTTCCATGCAAACATTTTAAGGTTTTCTAGCAATGTTTTTAACATATTAAAAAGCATGCAGATAAAATTCATACAAAAGCGCTATGTCCAATATGCCGAGCAGTTATTAAAGACGATGCTTTCCCTATATTTTGTTAGACTTTGCATAAGTAAAAATATTTTGTGATTATTACTTTCTTCATATGAATTATATCACATTTTTTGTTTAATTCAAGGCCTATCAAACAGGTTTAGAGCATTTGAGCAAAAACAACCTTTGCCTGTATTTTGTTGTTGCTTCTGGTATCGAAAGTGTCAAAAACTGTTCTGATTTTTTTCTTCTACATCAAAGCAGACTGTCGAATGTTACTCCGAGTATTTTGGGGTTATTCACCGTCGGAATTGGTGTATCATCGACGTGAATTCCCAGCGGTAGCCTGACCTCCTTCGTCCAGGTGGTGAACAAGGTCGCAGAGAATTACGTAGGGGAGAGGGCTAGGCACTTTGCAGTGAAGAAGCGATTGGATTGCCCTTCAACAGGTTCTGTCACAGTTGCGATGACCCTGGCTTAAAAGATTGTCCAGCCCCCGCAAGGATGAGGCTTAAAACACTCGGCAACCATTCCTGCAGAATGTTTTAAGAGTGCAGCTGCCTCTCTCTAAATGACGTACTGAAAATCATTAAAGCCGCCAAATGGCTGTAGGTTGTGCGAGTTGTGGAATCTAAATGGCAAACTTGCTAGTTTCTTGTCATCAGAGTGACTTAAACCAACCAAACATCCATCTGCACCACTATGTTTCTATTTACACACGATTTTAACTGTGTGCTTTATTATAAACTAATTGTATACATACATTAATATGTATTGTATTTTGAAGTGAATTGCTTTCGTAATTTTCTGATTAAATTACATCGTCACATAAGTGTGAAAAAGTGCCACGTCCATATTTTGAAAGTTTTCGGGAGACGAAAAATCTATGTAGTTTCGTATTACCTGCCATTCTGCATCAAAAACTACATTTTGAACAAAGTGAGACTTGACACGTTTTCACCTTGAGGTCGCGGCATGTGTTATTTATTTTTTTCACAGGCAATAAAATATTTTTAATTGCATATTTTACTTGATTATAGCGCATATTTGTTTTAATTTTGAATGCATATTATATTCGCATCTTTTCTTATCATTGGAAAACTCATTTAACCAATTAATAACTCGGGATAAGAACGTTTAGTTTTTGGACTCTAAATATTTTTTTGTAATAGTTAAATAAAAATCGGAGTTTTTTACCGTAGGTGAATATATATTTTTGCTTATATTAACTAAGATTCGCCTTTTCGTTTCTCATCGCCAACTTTTCAATATTTTGTATTTTTTCTATTAGTATACTTACCCTATTTTCTTCTTATCTTGTTGTACAGCATTCACGTAATTTCTAAATATTGTTTCCGCTTCCGGAGTGTCCAAAACATCAAATGGAATACGAGCTTCATCTTCTGCTTCTTCCATATCAACTAATTCGGTCCATGAAGCTTGAGGGCATTCGAAAAAATATTGTTCGAAGTCGGGGTGGGTTCGCAAAATGCCTTTGGCGTTTACCCATATATTTTCATCTATAGTTCCTAAGCTGCTTATGTCGGGCAATAGATACTCCAGTGTATTAGCAAATTTATCTATATATTGATTTAATTTTTTGTTTAAATGATCATCCCGTAATTTTTTCATATGACGCCTGAAGAGCTTTTGGCCAGCTTCTATTCCAAAAATGTTCAAAAATTCAGTCCACTCTCTATACTGCGCTAGTATTTTGGATCCCTGCGACCAAAGCACATGATAATCAATTATCTGATTGCGAATAAGTCTCGTTACAGCTTCAGATCGCGTGTCTAACAGCTCCTTTCGTGACTTTGCAGCCTCATGATATGAAGTTATTTTAATGCGACTTTTTACTTTGTCTACCGTTTGAGCAAGAAGTATAAAAGCCAAATCTATATTTATAGATTCATGCGAAGATGTTTCAACCAATTGAACTAAGCCCTTGTATTCTTTACGTTGACATATTTTTTCTGCTTCTCGTATATATAGTTCATTGGCGTCGTCGTTCTTTGTGGTAACAAGCACAAGTGGCTTTTTGTTTTTCAGTATATTTGTTATGATATTGTGGACAAATTCAACTTGCTTCTCAACTGGCCGATTGGGCACTGGACTAACATCAAACACTACAATGAAACCATCTATACACAGACGACCCTCGGGCATAATTTTCTGTTCGTATTCCTTTTCTATTCCCAACTGGTTTTTACATATATACATAAGCTTTTCAGCAGAAAACACCTTGGTGGCTACACATCGTTTATAATAAGGTTCCATTTTCCCAACCTTAAATGCATGAAATGTTGAGTCGTCCATGAATTCCGTCTGCTCAATTATTTGAAAATTGTATTCCACTCCGTCTTCAGTCGTTTTTCGTACATCGCCCCAATATAGGAAATGATCATTGTTAACAATTCTACCGCTGAAATCGCTCTATAAAAAATAAATGTTGAATACATTTTTAAAGCTTATATTAATCTACTTTATTAAACTACCTGACTCAATACTGATATGTGATCAATAAAGTAATCGTCGGCCATCGGACGAATGAATCTATTGCATAAGCAAGATTTTCCCACGCCGACTTGACCCCGATCTTTTTCAGTGCCCGAAAGGCCTATGACAGATACATTAATCTGCTTCATGATTAGCCTGTTAACGGAAAAACATAGGGAGTATATTAGTTCATATGTACCAGATCGAAATAAAATTGATTTTTGATTCGATTCGAATCGAAATAAAAATAATACACTGCCGGAAAAAAGTATTGGCACAGCAAATTTTTCACAATATATTCAAAAATTTGTATTCTAATATTTTAATCCAATTTTGTATAACAATATGGTTTATTCTACAACAAAAAACCTAAAAATATAATTCCTAAAGTTTGTGCAAAACTCGCAAAAATTCAGCAAATTTTCAACTTTTTAATCAGATTTTTTCTACATAGTAAAAAAATGTAAGTTCGGAGTTAGTCAAAAATCGCACTGATTTTTGAGAATTTTTTTTGTTGAAGGTGTTTTGCCCTTTTTCCATATAAAGTATTTTCGAAAAAAAATGTTTGTATGGAAGAGATTGCGTGAAATCCGAAAAATCAACGGAAATGTATGTACACATCAGAGGTGTGAAAAATTCATTAAATTTTTTAATGCACAGCATTTTAATGTAAATGAAAAAGATTAATGCATTAATTTTTGATATTTAATGTAAATGAAAACTTCAATGCATTAATTCCGAAGAAATAATGCTAATGATTTTTTTTTTTTGTATTAACATTAAATTGTTTAAATGAATGCTATTGCAATAATTTATTGCATTAAAATTATAACAAGCATTAAAAACCCATTAACTAATTTTATTTTGAAGTAAAAAATCTTGGCTGACGTTGAGGGTAGAATTTTAAGGTCAAAAAAGATGGTGACGGACGTTAAGGCTAGTTTTCACTATGTCAAGTTCAATGGCATTTGTCGTTAAATAGGTAAAATCACATTGTCAAATGGAACTAAAAAACGGTTTATTGATTGATTTAGATCAGAGTAGGTAATCAGTCGTGTACATGCGCTGCTAAAATGGCTATCTGTCCGTTTTTGGCTCATACTTAATATATGTAATCGGTATGCATCAACAATCAACATAAAAATCTACAAAAGCACTCTGCGTTGCATGCACATTGGCTTTCATTTTCATAAAACATCTAACAATGTTTAGAAGAATTTTTCTACAAATACACATAATCTAATGAAGCTGAAAAAACTATTAGTAATTATTCCAAGTCCTTCCAAAAGAGGTTATTTATATTTTACTAGAAAAAAAAATTAATGGTTTTTAATAATGCAAACATTTAAACATAAAACATTTTAGTGCATGCACATTGGCTTTCATTTTCATAAAACATCTAACAATGTTTAGAAGAATTTTTCTACAAATATACATAATATAATTAAGCTGAAAAAACTATTAGTAATTATTCCAAGTCCTTCCAAAAGAGGTTATTTATATTTTACTAGAAAAAAAAATTAATGGTTTTTAATAATGCAAACATTTAAACATAAAACATTTTAGTGCATGCACATTGGCTTTCATTTTCATAAAACATCTAACAATGTTTAGAAGAATTTTTCTACAAATATACATAATATAATTAAGCTGAAAAAACTATTAGTAATTATTCCAAGTCCTTCCAAAAGAGGTTATTTATATTTTACTAGAAAAAAAATTTAATGGTTTTTAATAATGCAAACATTTAAACAAAAAACATTTTAGTGCATTAAAATTTTTTCATTAGCATAATAATTTAATGAAAAAAAAAATTTCATTAGCATTACATTTTTCAGAATTAATGCATTGAAATATTCATTTGCATTAAATTTCATAAATTAATGCATTAATTTTTTACATTAACGATATTGCTTTAAATACCATTAATGCATTAAAAAATTAATGCATTTTTAACAACTCTGGTACACATACATATGTACATACGTATACGTATATAAATAGTATGTAGAAACAAACTATGTATTTACTTTTTACTTAAGGCCTCCCTATGAACAATACATTAATACTATTAACATCCCACTAGTGAGCAACCGACACATAACTGACCGTGGGAAAACTTGGGCTTTCCAGCAGAAATCCAGTCGCTTTTAATTTTTGACCTTGCGATTTATTTATCGACATATAAAAGCAAAGCCTCAGAAAATAGTGAAGCCTTTTACATTCAGATGGAAGTTATTTGTGAATAAATGAGACTTCTGACAGAAAAACATCTTGTCCTTTGCCACATCTAGCAATAATAATTATTTCAACTATATTGGCCATCATATTCTTAACTACCAATCTTGTTTCATTATTAAGGTAAGGTTCAAGGTTTGGGAAATTACTCAATAAAATGCGAAAACTGATTACATACAATAGTGTAGGAGATAATTCTATTCGACGAAAATTCTACTAAAAGATTCTACTCTACGAAAATTATACTTTATTGCCAGTCGAAAACAGGGTTTTGTAGCAGGAACTCTTTAATTAGTCTTTTAAATTGTAGTAAATTGTTAGCGCCTCGTATTTGTTCTGGCAGCTTGTTAAAAGTTTTAACGCCGTAGTTCCTAATTGATTTAGTTATTCTTTCAGTTCTAAAAAACTTGGTCCTCATGTCACGTTGGTTCCGAAAATTATAGACGAGTATTCCTGTGTAATTAAAATCAATACTATGTTTGATTAGGTTAGTTTTAATTTTATAAACAGTGATAAGTGTCTGCAAGATGCAAAAACGATTAACATCCAGTCTGGGCTCTATTCTGTAACTGTGTCACAACCAAAAACTCACCGACTAAAATTCAGTGAGTTTTTCGGAAGAGAAGTGTACACAATTTTGACAGTTAAAAATCATTCTCACAGATGCTGAATCGCAAAATGAGGAAGTGTACACAATTTTGACAGCTAAAACTCATTCTCACTCTTCCTGAATCGCAAAATGAAGAGTGCACACAGTTTTCAGTGTACACTTGAAAACTCACAGTTACGAAATAGAGCCCCTGGACGGGGTCTGCTTGGGAAGCAGTAGAATGTTTTTAATCATTTTATTCTGAAGCCTTTGCAATTCGTTCATTCTTAGGGCGGAACATCGATTCCAAATTGGATTTACATAATTTATTTGCGACATAAACAAAGCTTCGTACAGTAGCCACAGATGCTTTCTGGGAATACTGTTTTTATTTCTGTGAGTAGCAAAACTGAGCGGAATTAGCTTTAGTTTTAAGTTTTTGAGATGCTCATTCCAACTTATGTTGGAGTCTATCCAAACTTCTAGATATGTTAAAGTATCAACTCTTTATTAAGACATTGTTGAGAACAATCCCTGGGAGGTCATCCTTGTCTGGTATTGGCTTGTTGTTATTAAATATCACGAAATTTGTTTTAGTTAGGTTGATTTTTAAGCAATTCTTGTCAAGCCAGTCGTAGGTTTTACACAAGTCGGACCTTATGTTTGATGTAAGCTCTTCTATTGTATCAGTTGCATACATAATAAGTCCATCATCGGCATAAAATTACGGGGTTCCTTTTAGGTCTAATTTTAATAAATTATTTATATAAATTAAAAAAAGGGTTGCTGCTGCTTTGAGCCCTGCGGGACTCCTATTTTAATTTTCGGCGTGGAGCTTTTTGTCCTATTTACTTGAACATATTGCACCCTATTTAATAAGAAGCTTTCAAATAGTTTTAAATTATTACCGCATATTCCTAGTTCAGCCAGTTTTCTAATCATAATTTTTAAGTTATGAACCATTTTTAACAAGATCGAGGCTGGCAAGGCCGTCTTATTTTCCGTTGAGCTGTTGCTTAACTTTATATTTGATTTGTGTGCGGAAATCCTTGCCTTGAGTTTTGTTTTTGTTGTCCCCACATATACTTTGTCGCATAAGTGGGACCCGCCGCCATTACATGAAATTTTGTATATTACGTCAGATTTCTTGTATCTACACATATCTACAATTAAAATATCAATAGAACGAAAATTTGCGTTTTATTTAATTGCTGGGCCTCGAGCTTGTTAAAAATGGTTCATAATTTAAAATTCAAAGGCCAAAAACAAAATACATTATTTTTAAGTTCACTGAATCGAATGCCTTTGACAAATCTATCGCCAGTATCGCCACATATTTCTTTTTATCTAAATTTTCATAGACAAATTCAATACAGGACAGACACGCTGCCAGATTTGATTTGATCATGGTGTAGTAATAACAAGGTGTTGTCAGTAACTTAACCTCACTTTCTCGGCAGTTCTATTCCAGTCACGCATTTTAAAGTAGTAGAAAAGGTACTACTTTTAATCCGTTTGTGCATATTATATCAAAATAAATGTAGTTAAATTAATATTTACAGGCTTATAAGCTTATATATATAAGCTTATTTATATATGCTTATATATATGTTTGTATGGGCAGCTCCACACGGCTTAGAACTTATAAAAAAATAAACGTCGTAAAATAAGGCGATTTCCTATAAGACTGTAAAAGGTTTTTTAAATAGATTAAAACACATAAACATCGCAAATATAAGTGAATTTCTACTTTTAACATGCATCCACTCTATTCTAGTGAATCAGTAGTCCATTTGGCTCAATATTATGACAATGCAGCAAAATTTATTTGATATTAAAAAAATCGTCTTTCCATACGATTTTTGTGTACTTCTTTTTCCATTGATAACCAATACCTTTTATTTTTTACATTTTGAGGACAAAAATTATACAAGTTCAGCAATTTTAAATATTAATGTCGTTCTGAAAATACCAAGTTCTTAAAAAATCGCGATAAAATAAGTTACTAAAATGGAGTATTTTAGATACTATTTCCCAAAGAATAGTAGTATAAAAATTATGATCGACAGCATTGAAAATAAGCATGCCGATCTTGTCAAAATTACAACAAACACTGACATAACCTTGTTATTATTTCACCATGTGATTTGATTATCTTTTAAAAAAACTTTCAGGTGGTTGAGAATGATACTTTCAAAAATTTTGTCCATTGTACTCAGTTTAGTTATTGGGCGATAGTTAGAGCAGATTTCCTTACTTCCCTCTTTATGGATCGGTATCAAGCAACCTATTTTCAATTCTTGTGGATACTGGAAACGCCCAGATATTTGGTCTGGCCCATTCGCTGATTTAGATTTTAACTTATTTATTGACATTTCAACTTCGAGTGTATCACATTCATCCAACGAAAACGGTATCGTGATTCCGTGTAAAGGTTCATCATTATAATCAACAGCGTTTAGTTCATTCAACAGCAAAAACCACAAGAATATTTTTTTTTTTATAATTTCATACAGAACTCGGGAAAATGCAAGAAATGCCAAGGAATTTTGATCAAAATTTTCCATTTTGTAAATCGATTTCTTAGGAAAATTTTAAGTATGCCGTTTTGTGGCCCATTAAATTTTAGTTTAATAAAGTGCCGTTACCATTGATTTATGAGAATTTTTTTGTCGAGGGTGTTGCGCACTTTCTTCAAGGACATAACGGTAATTTTTAGCGACTTGTAACTTCCACTTTATTTTACTAAAATTCAATAGGATCCAAACTGAATATGTCAAAGGGCTTCATGCATAAAAAGTGAGCTCAAGCTCAAGAATTTTTACTGAAAATCGCGTCGGAGTTTAAGATCACTTTTTATGCATGAGACCAAAATTTTTTCTAAGAAATCGGATTGGAAAATTGAAAATTTCTTACATTTTCTTTTTATAAAAAAAATAAGAAAAATTTTTTACGGAAAATAATAATAGATTGGCGCTTACTCATATGTTATATTACGTTCAAATTGGCCCCATTTAACTTGTTAAATGAAAAATCGCTTTTTGGAAAACACAATCGTCCACATTGAACATTTGGAGTTAACTTTGACGGTTGTTTGATTACCAATAAAAATTAAAAAAAAAAATATTCAAAATCATGTTTTTGTGTTTCAATTTGTTTTATGCGAATGTCTGCTTCATGACATTAACGCATACGGATAACTTAGAGACTTCAAAATGTTTAGTTGGTATGCACTATTTATCTCTGCGTTCGATGAGACCTCTTAGGAAATAACTAATTACCGCCTTGGCCTCTTTTTTGGCGGGCAGAGATGCATACAATTATGATATTTTTTGATAATTTTTAATTTTTTATATTTTGCAGAATATAAATTTTTTTAACGTTGGCGTGTCAAATGAAAGCTTTTGGGTCTTTCTGATTGGTCGGAGCAGAAAGCTTTCTGATACAACTCTGCGCTGAACTGGTTTTCAAACGAGTTAAATGATTTAACTGGTTCAATTTCCAACAACAATTGCATGCGATTTAACTTGTTTATGAACATTTTTTGTTCATTTAACTGGTTCAAGCCCATTTAACATGTTTAGCTCGTCAATTTGAACGTAGTATTAGTGTTTGGCCGAGCTTCTCCGGAAAATATTTAATATATAAAAGCCTAATGTCTTGCTCCTCACCACATATCACTCAAACTGTTTTGTTTCCCAAACTTCTTTCCACTGCTTTCCATCCAGCCTGAAAGTATGCACCCCCAATAAATATTTTTGTTAAATCTCAATTTCAGATGCATTTGAGAGTCACTCCTTTGCTCAAATCTCAAACGTTAGTTCTCAAGTGCATCTCAAATAACCATTAATAGCGTTCTGAAACTAAAAGGTACATTTTTAATATGAAATTTTCCTTTATTTTCAAATTGAGAAAGTTTAATTCTCAACTTTTTCTCAAACGTGGCTGCAGCGGAACGAAATGGAATCCAGTTAATCTCATTGTTATATTTGTATAGTGTTGCCAATGATACATGAAAAAGAAACACGGTTTTTATAGGAAAGGAAGGATATTTATGCAGTTAAAGTTTATTTAATAGCTTATTTATTCATTTAGTTTAGCAACGAAAAATACGGTTGATGTAAAAAATTAGTTGCATAGTTTGTTTTGCAATTGCATAGTTACATAAATACAGTTTGCGAAGTAAGATCTGAAAAATAAAAAAAGACGATACAATTTAATTTTTAAGTATATACAGTGGGAGAATAATAAATAGGGACACGACGTTTTGACAAATTTTTCCTATTTTTCTTTTGTTTATTTATTATTTATTATTTTTTTATAAAAGTCTAGCTCTTTATCTAACAAAACCCAAATAAATTCATATTTCAAACTTTGTGCAAAAATTATAAAAATTCTGCAAAGTGGCATCTAAATTTCCAACTTTTTAATCAGATTTTTTAGAACTTTTGAGTATGCAGTTTTATATCCCATTAAATTTTAGTAGAACAAAGTGCAAGTTTGAAGTTCCTAAAAAATCGCGTTGGTTTTTGATAATTTTTATTCTGAGTGTATTACGCACTTTTTTTCCATTCAAAAAAAATTGTCGAACATACTTTGTATGGAAGAAAATGCGTTAAAAAAAATTGCCAAAAATCAACGCGATTTTTTAGCAACTTAAAACTTACACTTCATTCTATTAAAATTCAATGGGCTATAAAACTACCTACTGAAAAAAATCCTAAAAAATCTGCCTAAAAGTTGAAAACATTTTATAATTTTTGCACAAAGTTTGAAATATGAATTTATATGGTTTTTGTTAGATAATGAGCTATGATTTCATAAAAAATAATAGATATTAAATAAACGAAAGAAAAATAGGCAAAATTTAAGAAATGTCGTGTCCATATTTATTTTGCCTCCACTGTATTATTAAAATGTTTACGCTTGAAAAATACATTTAATGGAAAGAAATTCCAACTTTTTCTCAGATTCTGGTATTTATTGCGATTTTTCCTCAAAAAATATTAAAAGATTGTTTTATTTGGATTTATGGCATTTCAATAAGCATAACGAGGGCTTATATTCAATGCCGTCTATCTGCATTTTTCACAAAAATGAGATTCTGATATAAAAATACACGCAAGTCTTAACTGTCATCTGTGATAATGCTGACTTGTATAACGCTTGACAGAAGAATTTACTATTAAATTGCAAAGTCAGAATTAACATCAGTGATGACAGATAAGTCCCAGATGGATTCTATCACAAAGTGGTTTTTGGAAAAATTGTAGATAGAGGGTATTGAATATAAGCCCTCGATAAGCTCTTTTATCATACTTAAAAATCTTTTTAAATAACATAATTATTTTTTTTTTAGATAAAAATATTATTTCATTTCAAGCAGGCAAACTGCTGGTCACTATCGATGCGGCAGAATATTTCATTCTTTCGGCAGATCAGTCACAAACCAATTTTCACTCAAATCAATAAATTAAATGCATTTCAGACAGACAAATTACGACCAGTGACCGCGTGGTCGAAGAGCCATTTTGCGACTGATGCAGCAGACTTCGACATCTGTGCCATGTCAACAGCAGTGATGAAATTGATGGTACAATTGTACTTTTTTGGTACATTTTTAATCTCAAAAGAACATTGGTACTACATCCGACGTTTTTGATACAATTTTGTCAAAATACGGCACTGCGCCAAATTCTGTTGAAGTACCACTGTGAATACTTGACAATTTGAATGTTTGTAGATGAAAATATACTCATATTTTTCCACTTCATACAAGTAAATATCTACGTGGTGTTTATTAAAAACGAAAGACTTTCACAAAGTCAAAATCAGTAAACAGTTTCTGTAATAATATAAACCGTAGAAAAGACTAAATATTTTGCAAAATCTTTTTGCGAAACTTCGATTGCGTTAACATGGGTTTTTGCACATATCCTCACTTTTAGTATCCTCCAAAATTTGGTTCCTCTAAATTTTCTCTTTTGCTTTCTCGTTTAATGAGTTAAATGCAACTCTTTTTTGTAAAGTTTTCCTTGCACTTAATAAACATACCTACTTGTATACTTTTGTTGATTGGCTTGATAAAGTTATTTGTATTGGAAACTTACGAGTACCACTTCAAAAAATGCTTTTCATGCGTTCAGAATTGTATTCTTAGGGTTTTGATGGCCTTTTTCAACTATTCATGGTCATCGATGATATTCAGCCTTAGCGCATGCTTACCTATCACGCAATGACCAGTGAGAACTCCCACCAGAAGTGAGAAGTGTAACTTGCTTAGTCTCACGAGCTCCCTGGACTGCCCCTGGTTTACACGTGACCAGAAGGACTTAGGCCCTTGCGTTCCAAGGTCTTTTCCCAGCGCACGCTGAACTGAGTAATTCTCTGTCCAGAAGTAGACCTCATGAGGTCAGAGGAGCACCCAGACTTTGAGCAATTTCTCAAGTGCTCCCTGCATTGTAGAGGTATTACACTACAGAGCAAACAATCCGAAGCTCCTATATTGGGGCTACCTCTGCTTGGAAAACGCTACGGTGATCCGGAGGCCTGAACTTTATGTTGATGGAATATTTTTTAATGTTACATTTTTGAGCGAAAACAAAAATTCCATCAGCTGTTCGGTTTTCTTGAAAGTTTCTGCAAACTTTCTGTTCGCATACTATACTGGATTCTCTTGTGAGAGAACAGACGACATTTCACCATTTCACAGGAATTTTGTTGCTGGGCATGTTTTACTGGAGATTTTAAAAGAACATACCTATAGAGAAATTTACATATATGTATGTACTTTTTCGGCTGATTTGGTACTTTTTTTTGCCATTTGGTACAAAATTAAAAAACGTATTTATCATCCCTGGTTTGAGAACGCTTCCAACGGATATTTGAGATTTAACAAAAATATTTATTGGGTTGAAAGCATACCTGTTAAATAATGATTGATAATCATAATGATTTCACTGGATCACATATTTTAGTTTGGTTTTTGTTCTCCGGACGCCACTATCCAATTTCTATGTAAAATTGCTTGGTTATTCCGAAAATCGAGTTAATTTTTTTTCTATGGATACGTTTTTGAGATATTTGCAATTTACCGTTATTCAGCTTAAAACAAAAAGTGGTTTCACTTAATCATGTATATCTTACGAAACAATTTAAAAACCTTAATAAGAAATACGGCAAATGTAAGCTAATAAAATTCTCCATAAATACATCACTTTCCGATAGCACTAAATAAAGAAATAATAGCGGCCAAATGAAAATACGCATATTTTTCGTATGAAAAATGTGCAGGAACGAAAGTTACTCATACGCCGCGTACACCTAAGTAACTCGCTTTACTGCTCATATTTCATACACAAAATCTTTGCGTATTTTCATTTGACCACTATTATTTCTTTATTTATCAATCGATTTTCTTCAGCAGTACTAGAAGGGGCTTTAGCACAGTTGCAAAAATTTAGCACAGAAGCAGTTATTTTTTTAATTTTTCTTCTGAAACTATAAGTGCTATCGGAAAGTGATGTATACATGGTTTATGGAGAATTTTATTAGCTTTCATTTGCCTTATTTCTTATTAAAATTTTTAAATTGTTTCGTAAGATATACGTGATTAAGTGGAACCATTTTTTGTTTTAAGCTGAATAACGGTAAATTGCAAATATCTCAAAAACGTATCCATAGAAAAAAAATTAACTCGAGTTACGGAATCACCGAGCAATTCCGCATAGCAATTGGATAGTGGCGTCTGGAGAACAAAAACCAAACTAAAATTTGTGATCCAGTGTTATTAATTAAAACATGTTTTTTTGGGTAACCGTTCAATGATTAAATACCATTATTTGCGGCTTTTTAAAGGTTCATATTTAATCACTTTCAAAAAAAATTAATTAATTAATTTTAGTTACATGATTATTTTATTATTTTTGATTATTATATTCAACAATTTTATAATGAGCTCGAGGGCATTTTTTTAGACGAAAATTTATTGTGGAAAAGCAACAATAATTTGAAAAAATGGTAGAAGTGATAGCTATTTCGGAAATCACCACATTTCCTCATCAGACTTCTTTCAGTAGGATTCGAACCGACGATCCCACTGACTCAGCCAGTTGCCTATGCACCGTGCTAAGTACGCCTTGTAAATTATCGTTTTCTTATTTCCACTATTTTCATTTTTGTTGATTAATTAATTTGTTGCTTGATTAATATGATTGATAATTTGATTTATTTGATTATTTTCAATTATATTTTATTTTTTTAATTATTTTATTATTTTAACTTGTGAATAATTCATTCCAATGCAGTTAATATACAACAAAACCGCATACTATACATACAGAGTTCAAAATTTGGTGTAAAACTTAGGAAAATTCAACACTTTCGTCAATATACATACAAAGTCTACTTCTTAGTAAAATTTTTTATAAAAATTTGAAGGATGCCGTTTTTTAGCCCATTGAATTTTTGTAAGGCAAAGCGCAAATTTCAAAAACCTGAGAATTACTTTGATTTCTAGTCATTTTTGGTTGAAGATGTTTCCTCTACAAAATTCTTTCTAACAGTATTATTGAATAGCAGAGACAGTTGACAATGCCTGTAAAAAATCTTTTCTTACTTGTACACTAGTACAGTAGAAGCATTTACTCGTACAGTGAATTTGGTTTCAGTTATTAAATGTTAACTTATAAAAATTTGCCTACCAAACACAGCTTCATCCATTTGGAAAAATAATCATATGGCCGATTATTTGACTGGCTACGTTACATTCATACACATTTTGTATGAATGAACTATCCACTAAATAACACAAAACCAACCGGGCTTTTTAGATGATATGATCACGCACGGGCCAATCTATGTATCTGTAAAAGAAAGGTTTTAATAATTCCTTGGGTTTCAAAGTTATAGGCATTCGAATGTGCACTGGCTACGGTACACTATTTGGAAGTTTAATGATGGGTTGTGTCAGAAAGTTTGAAATTTCTGCGAAACGGGTGAGGGAATATTGCTAGCTTTTCAGTTATGTCATCTACAATGAATGCAGGATGTCATCTGCTTACCCAATTGTTGTAAATTTTATGTTTCTGACAATTTTTGCTACGTTACACAAAACACTGGCCACGTTACACGTACGGTTCGCTTGGGTAAGGTTTAACCAAAAGGCTTTGTTCATCCATTTTTTCTTCGCATTCTTATTCTGTATTCATAAACAACTGTTTGAGCTACAATTGGGATCTTCTATTGCAGGATTAAAAAATAAAACTCGCTTATCCTTAAAAATTCTAACTAGGTCAAAAATCATCCTACGATAAAATTTTTTACCGGAAAATCTTCGTATTATTGTCGCAAATAATATTTATTTAACTTTACTACAAAAACCACTTATGTTTAATAACTTAAAATATTCAAAATCTCATCTAAAGTACCATGTTGTGTGTTTTCTTATTAATCCTTTCTGAATAGTTCATTATTTTCCAATGCCATCCAAGACAATTTCAAATCAGATACGGTGGTTTCCACAACTTTGTTCATCTTAGATAAAAAAATGTTAATGCATTTACCGCTTTTATAGAAAAGTTGTAACATAAACAATTTTTAACAAAATAAATAGCATACATAAAAGACAGGTTTTGGTTCTTTAATTTTTGATATCGATATTTCGACCTCAATCTGAGGTAATCTTCAGGAACTCGTTAGTTGTGCCCGGTCTACGGACAACTAAGAGTTCCTGAAGATGACCTCAGATTGAGGTCGAAATATCGATATTAAAAATTAAAGAACTAAAACCTGTGTTTTATGTATTCTCCGGGCCTCGAGCTTATAAAATAAAAACAATCAAAATAAATAGACTTATAAACTCTTCCGGCGTCCGCTGTAAAAATATAGAAAAAAGGTTTTTTCTTAACAGCGGTCGCCCCTCGGCAGGCAATGGCAAAACTCCGAGTGTATTTTTTCCATGAAGAGCAGCTTTTCATAAAAATACAATCGCCGTTCGGAGTCGGCGTAAAACTGTAGGTCCCTCCCCTTTGTGTGACAACATCAGGGCGCACGCCATAATTTGGAGGAGAAGCTCGGCCAAGCACTTATCTCTCTTATCTTATCAGATTTATATGTTGCAAAAAATCGAATTGAATTATAGGCAAATATATAGTCAAAATCTTAAGAGATAAGGATTTCAAAGGATATTTTACAGATGTTAGTTTCGCTTTATTTCAATAGAATAGTTATTAAAATTTAGCAGTATAATGCTCAATACGCAATTGTTCATGAAAATACTTTCTTAAATATATGTTATTATTTATTGCTAAAATGAAATGAGAATAGTTATCAAGTCAATAAAAAAATTTTAAAATAAAAAGAAAAGCACTCGTTACACTTATTTATTAGGTAATTGTGCAACGAAGTCAGCTATGATTTCTTTTTTTTTCATTTGGAATCAGTATGATATCGTCAATACTAAGAGAACATGTTATACATCCTTTTGGAAAGGGTACTTAATTATCCAAAAAAAAAACTTTTTTAGTTTTTCACTTGCTACGTTATACTTAACATTTGCGGTACATTTTCATTACGACTTAAAAGGAGTTCTAAACAACGTTTTCGCCAACTTGGAACGTATCCTGTAAAACTAATTTATTTTCTATCGTTCAGAACTTAATCGGCCAAAATAAATCAAGGAAAGCTTATATTTTTGTACTTTTTCTTGTTGAAGTATTGAAAACTGTTTTGTGAAAAATCCTTCGACAAAAGGAGCAAAATATTAAACACAAAATGTTTGGACATGATAAGAATTTGTGTCAGAAGCAGCTGACAGATATAGTGAATACCAATAATCACTAATATGTTCAATATTTGAAAGAAAGAAAAAGTGGGGCTGGTTTACTTTCCTGTAGAATTGGCCATATACCTAATTAGAAATAATCAAATAATTGAAGATAATCAAATAATTAAAAACAATCAAATAATTAAAACTAAATAAAAAATTTTAAACTAATTATGATTACGATGAAATTCATTCCCACGACAGCCGGTTCTACGTACCGGAATGACTCGGGTTTTACCCGACCAAGGGCTGTTGTTTCGGCGATCTAACCCCGTTTAGGTCGGCGAAGTATCTCAGAATTTGTCCGTCCATAGGGCTACATTCACTACGTATTCTTCTACTCAGGGCTGGCATCGAGTCAAACCCAGGGCCAGAAACCTACACCTGCTGTGTATGCCGGAGACGATTACACCACAACTCCACCTCAGTCAAGTGTAATGCCTGCGAGGGGTGGAGTCACCTCAGAGTCTGCTCGGGACTACGGACACATACAGTATCGGTCATATCTATAGCACGTCATTTCAAAGTGAAATGGTTTGCCACTATTAATTATTTATTTGTTTTTAAGAATTTTCAATTAAAATATAGTTCATTCTCAGGCAAGCCGCATATAAACCAAAGTCTAACAATTTGTAGAAAACTATAAAAAAGTGCAACAAATTTTCACCTAAATTTCGAACTTTTTTCTCGGAAGTGTTAGAATTTTTTCGAGTACACAGTTTTTTAGCCCCTTCAATTTTAGTCTGATAATGTGCAAGTTTCAAGTGACTAAAGGTTACCGTCGATTTTTTAGAATTTTTTTCGCCAAAGGTGTTGCGGTTTTCTTCCATATACAAATAAATTGAGTTTATTAACTATATGGAAGCCAATGCGACACAAAAAATTCTAAAAAATTAACGGTAATTCGTAACCATTTGAAATTTGCACGTTATCAGACTTAAATTGCAGGGGCTAAAAAACTGTGTACTCAAAAAAATTCTAACACTTCCGAGAAAAAAGTTTGAAACTTAGGTGAAAATTTGTTGCCATTTTTCGAAATTTTCTACAAATTGTTAAACTTGGGTTTATATGGCGTTTGTTAGAGAAAGAACTGTATTTTAATTGAAAATTCTTAAAAATAAATAAATAAGCATAAGTAGCACACAATATCACTTTGAAATGGCGTGCTATAGATATGGCAGATACTGTATACAGTGGACGACGTCGTACGTGGCTCCCTGTTGCTCCACCCGAGCAGCCTCACACACTCACACAGCACCCTCACACAGTCACCACAACACAACAACATAATAACACCACAGACCGTACCACAGCCACTACAGACCACATAACACACACAACCGCACCACCACCCACACGCCGCCGCCAACAACTCCTGGTTCCCCCTACAATCTGCACGGTATGTCAGACCAGGATATTCCGTAATGTGACATCAGTCAAGTGCAACACCTGCCTTGGCTGGTGCCACTTTAGGGCATGCTCAGGTCTGCGTACCACGCGAGATTGGACTGGGAACTTCGAGGGCCCGTGTTGCGCTGCTCGGTCGCAGACCCCAATTGCGACGCCCCACGCCACCACCACAGGGCGGCAATCATCACAGCAGCACACACAGCCAACGGCGGCAAGAACATACACATC
>NW_016157230.1:195768-197495 GCF_001687245.7 Rhagoletis zephyria
TTCACGTCGATGACACACCAATTCCGACGGTGAATAACCCCAAAATACTCGGAGTAACATTCGACAGCCTGCTCTCCTTCTCTGCGCACGCAACCGCTATTGTCAATAAAGTACAGAGCCGCAACAAGGTCCTCAAGTCGCTAGCCGGCAGTACTTGGGGCAAAGACAAAGAAACGTTGCTGGCAACATACAAGGCAATAGGCCGGCCGGTTTTGAACTACGCAGCGCCAGTGTGGTCGCCAGGGACTAGTAGGACGCAGTGGACGAAGCTACAGACTGTACAGAACACCGCACTCAGGACAGCGACAAGATGCCTCCTGATCTCGCCTGAACACCACCTACACGGCGAGGCGCAAATGCTCCCTGTAAAGGANACAGAGGAGCCCTCGCCTAGGCACGTCATGAACTGACGGACGAAGTCCAGAGGTTCATTAAGCAACCTCTGGACCCGACAACTTACCGACAGGCCCTGAACGGCATTCACAGGGACTCAGTCTCGAGTTATGTAGACTCTAGACCTGTGAATGCCGTTCTAGGCATACCACCCCCGGACATAGACGAGACGGAGCTTCATCTGCCTCTGGAGACACGCACAGCCCACTTGCACAACTTCGCTCCGGCTACTGAAGCAGGTTGAACTCCTACCTGAGTAGGTTGAATGAGGATGTGCCGAATGAGTGTCCGGCATGCGGAGAGGCCCCACATGACTCGAAACATCTCTTCGCATGCCCGGAAAACCCGACAACCCTAACGGCCTTGTCCCTGTGGACAAACCCCACAGAAGCTGCACGCTTCCTAGGGTTGCCGTTAGTGGAACTTGACGACAACGACTGAGATACCAACCGTCCTGGGCGGGGTTGTTGTAGCCGCTACAACAACAACAACGATGAAATTTTTTTTAATATTTTTTTTGTGGATTTTTTAAGCTTAAACTGTTTTCCCATCTGAGGGTATTTTTTACAAAAAATCCTTTAAGAAACTATTTTCATTTCTATAAAGCTCGAATTTTTTATGTATTCTCAAATAGATCCAGCTCACGTAAATATTCATATTTTTCCGAAATATTTTGGTAAGTCTTCAAATGTAAATTTTGTAATCCCGGCGGAAAACCAGAAACTTTTTCACTGAGGAAAAAATCAAAAATCTCATTATTATGATTACGATGAAATTTTTTTTAAGTATTTTTATGCGGATTTTTTAAGCTTAAAATGTTTGGGTACGGTTTAGTACGTTGCCTATCTATTTCGAGGTATTGCGTCCTAAAGGGTGACCCGAACCAAAAAAAATTTGCACACACTTGTAGGCAAGGGTCTAAACATTATTTTAACACCCTTTTTTGTAATTTTTGGTCACTAATTTATTTACAAATTGGGTTAGAAATATGCCCTTTTTTGTAAAATTCGGAAATTAGCGTAAATTTATCACTCCTACTCTCCTTAAAGCAGCTACTTCAGCAAAATATTTTTATATTCTCCTTCACTTTACACTTAACTCGATGAGTTATAACTTTCTTTATAACTTTAAAATTAACCAATTAATCACAATTTATTAAATAAAAACACCTTCTAAATCATGCGTCTGACTTTGGTGGCATATGCAAATTAAATGGCGTAGTTCAGCTTTCAAACTCCAAAATATGCAAAAGAATGAGAGACAAAAGAAAATAGGATATAACCCTGTAAGCATTAAAAATATACAAAGGTGTTCTCTGCAAAAGGTGTTCAGCT
>NW_016157230.1:197809-210297 GCF_001687245.7 Rhagoletis zephyria
TTCTTTGGCAACACAGAAAGGAGAATTCTACTGCCTGAGGGTTATAATCCACAAGTGCGGCCGAAGGCCGCCTATGCAGAAAGGTGTTCTCTTCTCAAAAGGTGTTCAGCTTCTTTGGCTACACAGAAAGGGAAATTCTACTGGCTGAAGGTTATAATCCCTAAGTGCGGCCGAAGGCCGCCTACGCAGAAAGGGATTCTCTGCAAAAGGTGTTCAGCCCCCCTTCTTTGGCTACACAGAAAGGGAAATTCTACTGGCTGAAGGTTATAATCCCTAAGTGCGGCCGAAGGCCGCCTACGCAGAAAGGTGTTCTCTGCGAAAGGTGTTCAGCCACCCTTCTTTTGCCTGATAACCACCTTGGGATAACTTATTTTATTATTTTAAACCCCATAGATTCTGTTAGTTGGGTTATATTCCACTTCAAACTGCTCAATTTCCCTAGGTAAATTCTGTTTTTCTCCCATTTTCAAACGGTTCCCCAGGGGTCTGTGGGAGGCCCCGAAGGAGGGGGTGCGACTTTTCGTAAAGCGGGGGCTGTCCCCTTTCGAATGGGGGGATTTAGGAGGCCACGCCCCCTCCCCCTCCGCCCCCTACCCCAAAAACGACCTGCAAATAACTAAACATTTCCCAACTGTTTTCCCATATGAGGGTATTTTTTACAAAAAGTCCTTTAAGAAACTATTTTTATTTCTATAAAGCTCGAATTTTTTATGTATTCTCAAATCGATCCAGCTCACGTAAGTCTTCATATTTTTCCGAAATATTTTGGCAAGTCTTCAAACATACATTTTGTAATCCCGGCGGAAAACCCGAAACTTTTTTTTGGTGATGAAGTCTGATGTACATGCAAGTAAATTTGCTCAGTCTACATCTCCTACATTTGTAAATACATTTTTTGAGTTAAGCATGCAGAAATGACCACCTTCTCTTTTGTTAGGTAAAAATTTATTAGCTATGTACTAAATATGTAGTTTAACAATAGAAGCATGAGATGAAAATTTGTCATTTATACCATAAGCGGTTGTAAACTGTAAACCTTAAACGTTTTCTCGATTTTTTGGATTAATACACTCTTGCACAATAGGTACGTCGTATACTTCCAGTTCAAATACGCATAGGTACAATGCACATTGATTTTATTTATCGAATATGTTTTTGTGTACAAAATATATTATATTTCTACTATATCCTCAGAAACGATTAACGAAGAAACTACTCTACAGGTAAATTTATTGAGTTCATGCAAACGAAACTTAATAAAATTACCAAGGGACAAATTTTTAGACAAATTGCACTGTGCGCACAAACCACAGTAAATGAAAATCCATACATTTCCATTCTTTAAAAGGCAATGAATACTATTTTTTAAGGTAATTTACATAAAGAATTCAGATGTCCTCAACTTTAAACACATCATGCACAAGATATACAATTAGAAGCTTACACTTTTTATTTAAATTGCACTATTTAAAACTGCGCAATCTGGACAGAAATCACGCGCATAAAAAATATTTGATACACCCACTTTTACGATATACTCTGTCAAGCGGGATTTTATATAAGTTGTATTTAACTTTACAAAACTTTCTGCATTAAATATCCTAGCAATACAAAATTCTTCAATCATCACTTTTACGCCGCCCAGTGAAAACAAATAAGTCCGAAACTCTTCCGAATAAAAGTACCTGTAGGAGAGTTGCCATATTTTTATATTTGTTAATTATTCTGATTCAGTATGACCTACAGATGGCGCTGTTTTCGAAAACTTCGTCAGAACCAGTGCCCCGTTTGTTTCTTTTCAAGCAAAGTGAGTACACACTAATGGCCGGTTGCTCAAAGCCTGGTTGACACTAATCCCCGGTTATATGTATTATATGTATGGAGTCGAAAACGTCGATAACGATGTTAACCGGTGATTCGTGTTAACCAGACATTGAGTAACCGGCCCTTCGGTTAAACATAGTTATCGACGTTACCGCCTCCCTGTTGTATGCATGGAGTCGAAGACGTCGATAACGATGTTTAACCGCAGATTAGTGTTAACCAGACATTGACTAATCGGCCCTAAAAGTGAAATGTTTCGGAGTGACTTGCGAGGAAAAGTGACGTGATATCGAAGTGAAGACTTTCAAGTAGGAATGTCCGATATTTAAGAAAGTATCGATATCATGAATCGATTTAATTCGTTGCATGTAAAATCGATATGGCGATATATCGGGCTGAACAATATCGATATCGGAAAAATCGATGTTGAAAATCCTCTCCCAATTGAATGGAATATTAGACATGCCTTTCAACTCACCTAATTGTGTTATTTCCATCTTGTATATTTAACGAGGATTAAAAAGGCATGCCGGTCGACTGTATTTAGTGTTGCCAGGTCTTCGGCATGAGAAAACGTCCCTCTTGGTCTGAAAAAACGTAATTTCCTACCCAAAAACGTCTCTTTCAAATGAATGTACAAAAAAGTGCTCTTATTTAAACTTTTATTGATACAAAGGTACATATCGAGCCCTAACCTTCAAAATAACTTAAGCGACATTTTTTTCAAAATTTTCTTTTTGATGCAGAAATATTCCTAGTACATCTAGATCAGTGGTGCACAGCGCTGGCAGAGCTTCCAATGCAAGCGCAAAATTTTTGTCTCAGTATGTGTGTACTCAAAAAACAACTTGTACATGAGCTGCTTACTGCATGAAGTGCGAAAGCAAACTGGCTGGATGCTAGCGTCGCAAAAGTTCGGTAGCTTCGTACACACGACTTGTACAGCGTTGGTAATTTTTTTCTTTACTTATCAAATTTGGTAATTTGGTAATTTATTTTTCAATTTGGTAACTTTTTCGATTCGGTCCTACATGTCACATAGGTCAATACAGGAACTGATTCCACATTAGGATGTGTCCCGTAAGCGTTTCTTTTTATACAAATAACGAGTAATCCTGAAAGTTTCGCAAGGCGTAAAGTTGGTCCAGCGTTCCTTGGTTCTTGAATGGTGTGATCTCTAACAAACTACTTGAAAGTTGCTATTGCTATATCTACTGAGTCCTATCCTGGAAGGTTGTGGGTGGTCCTACCTTTCCTTGTCAGTTCAGCAGCTTTGCCTTTGCCATCAATATTCCCGTGTACTCCGGCAACCATATGAGTAAAGTTCTATGTAAATATGTACAAATCATTGATGTTTTTTCAAAACCGTCCATCGACCAGTTGCAAAACCACCTAATACGCCGTTTTCCAAAAATGCCATTTGGTAACCCTGAACTCCAGGCATCGAGATTTATGCATACAAATTTATAAATGGTTATTAAAACAACAGATTTGTAAAATAATAGCTAAAGAAAATATCGCCTATCAAAGCAATGCCTTCAAAGAAAACCCGCTTTTTCGCTCTCCTGCAAAATTTGAGTGCCATAAGATAGGCGGTTTCGCAATTGGTCGATTGGCGGTTTTGTAAAAACATCGACGATATGTTTTCGCTCAACAAGCTACGGTAATCAGTAGAGCACTTCACGTGAGTCGAAACCTTTCAGGACTGCCTTGAACCGTTGAATTTTTCCGTCATTTGTACAGGTATGTTGGCCATAACTGGACAAACGTTGATTTTAAAGTGCTCCAAATTTTAAGGTTTAAGTATTCGCATACATACAGCCATCCGAGTAGCCTCATAAAAAAGTCCAATGAGGCCAAGTCGGATGATCTCAGTGGCCAAATGAAATCCCCTCTACGGGAAATTATATGTATGATAATCCTCTGTTGCAATGAACGGTATCCATGACACTGCGAATGATCTTATGCCTTCAGTTGTTTTGTGACCTGAGCTTTGTATGAATGGAGGTGTATATCCAAATGCAAAACATACTATTCTGAGCCATAAGACAGTACCACGCTCATAAAACGACACGCAATCGACAAATTTGTTTCTTCGGCCACACTTAGTTTTGAAATCCTAACCAAGCATTTCTGGTGTTGTAGCTTTCAGCGCCCACGCAGATATAAAAATTATAGCATAATGGAGCGCTGATTGCCTGGAAAGCTTCTTGTCTTCAGATATATGTACAAACATATGTATGTATACTTCAGCACATAAAATAAGTTTGGNGAATCTTGTGGCAACACTGGACTTGTATGTGAAAGCCGAGTGGCTCCATTTGGCTCACGTGTGCAGATTTTTTAGCCCATTAAATTTCAGGGCAATAATGTGCAAGTTTAAAGGGGATAAATAATCGCGTTGATTTTTAATATTATATTTTTCTCTTGTAGAAATTTGGTTAGGGGCTCGGTTGTCGAAAATGCTAAATTACGTTCTGCTAAGAAGGAGCATAGCAATAGGTCCATTCAATATCAAAAAATTGTTACGAATTGTTACTAGTACTTGCAAGTTTTTACTGTAAATGCATTCAATAACCCAAAATATTTGCAAGAGGGAGCGAATTCGAGAGCATAACAACCCGAGAGAGCTGCAAATTCTTGCAAGTAAAAATTTTACTAGCAGGAATTTGCAGGAATCCAAAAGTAAGGTTATGTTTCAAATTCAAATGTAAGCAAACTGTTTAAGAGGATGATTTGATGAAACATAATTAGTGAAATGAAAATATGGATACAAAATTTAAATCTATTGTATATTCTTTTTCTTTTATGGCGATAGGAACTATTCCCAATTAAAAAGAAAATTGCGTGCTACAACTTAACCGTCAGAAAGTGTCAAAATGGCTTAAGTTGCAAGTTTTTACTAGTTTTGCGTTCAACAACTTTTTCTGAAAAATTTCTCTTGCTCTCAATTTTACTCTCTATTTTTCTTTTACGCTCTCGCTGCAAGTACTTACTGGAAAAGTTATTGAATGGACCTAATATTTCAGTATTTTTTGCGATCAGTACATTTTCAATGAAGTCTTAAAAAAGTCGCCTACTTTTTTTTTATGCTTTTGCGATCGTGCTTGCTGCAATAGATCGGCTCGTAACCTCAAGCGTTTACACAACCAGCTTTTGAACAAGGTCCAAGAATCAAAAAAAAACCTTTGGAGGAAGCAGCTGCAGCAAAACACGAAGATTGGAAAGGCTTATAAAGAAAATAATTCAAATTCAGTTCTACTTATAAGATTTAGTAACAAAGAAAAATTACTGGGAAGTTAAAAAACGTCATTTTTTACACAAAAAACGTCCAAACGTCAACAGGGTACAAAAAACGTCCAAATTACGTTAAAAACGTCAATTTGGCAACGCTGACTGTATTGTCAAAGAAGATAGGCAAGACAATAGGGGTCTTCGTCAAAAGTGATAAACTGTTGATCAATTTGATAAAATGATAAATTTATCATTTTGATAAATGAACCACTTTATCAAACGATTTAGGTAGATAAACGTATAAATTTCATCACAATTCAACCCTTGCAGACTGCCAGGTGGTCGATTTTGCTACGAACACATAAAAAGCAAATTAGCACAATGGACGAGGGAAGAATGAAACGTAACTAGCCAGATAAGTTAAATAATAAAAAATTGTGTGCAATTATTTACCAAGGTGCGTTCATGAAAGAATGCGGATAAACTGATAAATTTAAGCAATTTAACCCTTTATCACTTCAGAGTAAAAGTAATATTTAACCTTTATTAATTTATAATTTATTGTGTTCCTGTGCAAATGTAGTGCTGGAATATCTTTATCTTAAACGTTGAGGGAAGAAAATCAAAAATTACAGTTCACTGATAATATTAAAGCTGACGCCAGATAAAACCACAATGCCACAATGAACGCCAATAAAACAATTTTGTACTGCTTTTTTTCTCGTTAAAATTGCTGTGGATTTTATATATTAAGCTTTAAAAATATCAACAGTGTAATTTAATTTTATGTTTCTGCATTAAAACTAGAATTAGGACGAAACAAAATAAATATTAAACCGGCTGACTGTCAACGCGCGCAAAAAGATGGGAGTTGGTCATCTTTTCGCCTCGCGCTGCAGCTGCAGCGATCTATGTTTATGGCTTTTGTGGGAACCCCCTCTCCGTGAAAAGGTGTAAATAGGTGCGTAAAGTGACTGTTTGACAGATCAACCAGGATTTTGTGAAGCAATATTTTTTTCGTAGTATTTTCCATTTCCCGTCATCTTGCCGCTATCAATATTGGCTAAAATACAGTTAAAAATGCTGAAAATAAGCAGAAAACCTAAGTCAATACAGTTAGTTTATGAAATTCATTTATTTTATTCGCCTACAATTTTTTTCATTTATTTTCATTATTTTATCATACATTTTAATATAAAAATTTCGGCCTCTCGGCAACACTGAAATTTACGAGGTACATTGTATTTTTTATTTGCCTTGTAATTTTACGAGGGGCTCGTAAATTTACGAGCATTACGAGGTTTACGAGGCTTTTACGAGTTTAAAGGCCTGTATGCAGCTCTCAAGAAGAGCAAAAACTCCATATAAAATGACGTACAAGAAATGGCTAAGAAATTTTCTTGAGTCAAATTTCCTCAAGGCAGTACGCAGTTCTTAAGAAATTTACTACGCTTTCTACTACGGTTTTCTAAAGTTTTTTTGTGAAAAAAGAGCACAGGGCAACCCAGGTTTGCAACAGAAATATATGCCCGTTCCATTATTTCTTGAGGAAAGAGTGAGGCAACAGGCTGTGAAGTATCAAAAAATGTCAAAATTCCTTGGGCGCACACACGAAATAATGGCAATTTTTTCTTGACCGTTTTCTTGAGAGCTGCATACAGGGCTTAAGGGAAGACCCCTTCTGTAAAATTAAAGATGTAGTTTTTTAAACTACATTGATCTCTTCTGAAATGAAAATATGTGATATGAAAGAGATTACTACAGAAAGAGTATAATTTACTTTATATATATAGTCGTTTAAAGTACAAAACCGCGTATCGTCATTCTGCAAAACCGCGTAACTGACATTTGCTGCCAAAAATTGGATTTGCTCACACAAGCTCTTGGCTCAATCCTTATCCATTCGTCCTGAAATATACTAGCCAGAAATGTGATTGCTTTATAAAAAATAGAACCATTTTAAAATATAACAGTTTTTACTCTCTAGAAAATAATTTATGCAACGTCACATACGCGGTTTTGAATTATCTTGATACGCGGTTTTGCATTTTGTTGATTCGCGGTTTTGTACTTTAAACGACGATATGTATATTAAGATCTTGCTTAAAGCATCCTTTTAAGCTAATTAAAGCAATTGCGCTTATACCTATTTTGGTGAGATCTCTTCATATGTTCATTGCTTCGTTCACAAAAAATAAAATGCTTTAATTTCACGCTTAAGTAGCGATTCTTTATACGTTTAGAAAACGTAATGCTTTCTACCATCTTTAATGAAAATCGATTTTTGAACGAAAAAAACTTTATAGGAAATATAAAATTGACCTTTTTCCGACGTTTGATGACTCAGAGCCGGTTGTTCAATGTCTGGTTATCCCCACTTGCCGGTTAAACATCATTGTCGACGTTTTCGACATCACTCATATAACATGTGATCGATAAAGCAGTCGTTGTATTTAACTGGAGCTTCTACCTCCGATTTGTGCTAATCAGACATTGAACAACCGGCCCTTAAAGGTACAGTCATTAGATTTTAGGTACAATCATCTTTTGATCAGATGCATTTTTAGTTTTTTTTTCTTTTTTCCTTTCCCGTGCTAATATATTTATATATATAAGCACTGAAGAAGCTTCGCTTTCATTTTGAAGAATAAATAATTCTTAAGAAAAGTGGTCAAAAGGAATAAATTAAAAAAGTCATATTAACCCTGGAATTCAGTAAGCGGTCTCTAGTCACTAATACTGNTCCTTTCCTGTGCTAATATATTTATATATATAAGCACTGAAGAAGCTTCGCTTTCATTTTGAAGAATAAATAATTCTTAAGAAAAGTGGTCAAAAGGAATAAATTAAAAAAGTCATATTAACCCTGGAATTCAGTAAGCGGTCTCTAGTCACTAATACTGACTTTTGGTGGTGAACTTGGATTTTGAGACTGTCTCACGTCTCTAGTCTCAAAAAAAGTCACTAATTTGTCAGCTGGCTAAGAGCAAGTCTCAAAAATAAAAATATGGAGAAAAGGTCAATTGCTTTCCATTTTATTAAAAAAAAAATCGCGATTATGAAGCGATGAAATTTGTTCAATAAGAATTTCGTTAGGAAATAAACCAAAATGGCTTTAATATACAAATCCATTGAAAAAAAAAATTAATTTTTTTAAACATTAAAATCTAAAGATTCTTAAAAAATAAGACTAATAAAAAAAGAAAAAAAAATACTAAATAAAAAAAAAAATAAAAAAAACCTCTACGCCTAGGAATACTCGAACCCGGACCCTCTCGACCGGCAGCCTAATGCTTTGACCACTCGGCCATTGGGACTCTTCAGGCGGCGCGGCAAAAGGCATAAGTAAACGCTATCAGTTGACTGTCTGTGTTTGTTTTCACCACACATTTTTGGTGAACTTTTTGTGACTCTCCTACTGAATAGCCAAATCATCTCAAGTCACAAAAATAGTCACTAATTGCTTGACTTGAGATGAGACTGAATTACTGAATCCCAGGGTATGTATTATCTTACCCTGGCATTCAGTAAGCGGTCTCTAGTGGCTAATAGTGACTTTTGGTGGTGAACTTGGATTTCGAGACTATTTGGTATTTAGTACGCTGTCTCACGTCTCTAGTCTAAAAAAAAAGTCACTAATTTGTCAGCTGGCTAAGACCAGGTCTCAAAAATAAACATGTGGAGAAAAGGTTAATTGCTTTCCATTTTAATAAAATGCTTTCCATTTTAATAAAAAAATCCGCGAGTTCAATTTGTTCAATAAGAATTTCGTTAGGATATAAACCAAAATGCTTTAATATCATACAAATCCATTGAAAAAAACTCATTTAAAAAAAAAGAAAAAAAATACTAAATAAAGGAAAATAAAAAATTAAACTAATAAAAAAAAAATAAAATAAAAAAATAGAAAAATAAAAAATCCTCTACGCCTAGGAGTACTCGAACCCGGACCCTCTCGACCGGCAGCCTAATGCTTTGACCACTTGGCCATTGGGACTCTTCGGGCGGCGCGGCAAAAGGCATAAGTAAACGCTATCAGTTGACTGTCTGTGTTTGTCTTCACCACACATTTTTGGTGAACTTTTTGTGACTGTCTCCTACTGAATAGCCAAATCACTTCAAGTCACAAAAATATTCACTAATTGATAATCTCAAATTTAGTGACTTGAGACAAGACTGACCCTGGGATTCAGTAATTCAGTCTCATCTCAAGTCACTAAATTTGAGATTAGCAATTAGTGACTATTTTTGTGACTTGAGACGATTTGGGTATTCAGAAGGAGAGAGTCACAAAAAGTTCACCAAAAATGTGTGGTGAAAGCCAAAACAGACAATCAACTGATAGTGTTTATGTATGCCTTTTGCCCGCGCCGCCCGAAGAGTCGCAATGGCCGAGTGGTCAAAGCATTAGGCTGGCAGCCGAGAGGGTCCGGGTTCAAGTCCTCCTCGGCCGTAGAGGATTTTTTATTTAGTATTTTTTTGTTAGTTTTATCTTTTTTTAACAATCTTTAGATAATAATCTTTTAAAAACAAAAAAAATGATTATTTTTTCAATACCTTTGTATGATATTAAAGCATTTTGATTTATTTCCTAATGAAATTCTTGTTGAACAAATTTCCTCGCTTCATTTNGTATTTTTTTGTTAGTTTTATCTTTTTTTAACAATCTTTAGATAATAATCTTTTAAAAACAAAAAAAATGATTATTTTTTCAATACCTTTGTATGATATTAAAGCATTTTGATTTATTTCCTAATGAAATTCTTGTTGAACAAATTTCCTCGCTTCATTTTCGCGTTTTTTTTTATAAAATGGAAAGAAATAAGCTTTTCAGCAGCTGACATATTAGTGACTTATTTTTGAAACTAGAGACGTGAGATAGCGTACTGAATACCAAATAGTCTCAAAATCCCAGTTCACCACCAAAAGTCACTATTAGTGACTAGAGACCGCTTACTGAATGCCAGGGTAAATTACTGAATCCCAGGGTTAAACATTTTACATTGCATTTAGAGCTCCCACTACGAAAAATTAACCCTTTACTCAGCTATCCTCAAATTCGTATTTTTTTTCTATTAATTTTAACGCTTTTTTTCACTAAGGCAAATTCAATGGCATTTGCGGTCAAATGAGTGAAAACAAATTGTCAAATGGGACTAAAAAATTGTCTTTTGATTGATTTAGATCAGAAAAGGCCTTCAGGCGTGTACATGCGCTGCTAAAGCGGATATTTGTAAGTTTTTGGCCCATAATATCATCGATAAAGGTAGGGATAAAGGAAAGAAAGTTGTGTCAAAATATGTCGACAAATTTTGTTGTCAAAATATGACATAATGAAAACCAGCCTTTATTCGCCCATACAGTCCAGTGTCTAGGATGTCTTCAAATTTCATATTTTCTTTAGATGAGAACTATAGCTATTTGACCCATATTCGCTTTTTGATTTCTGGAAATATATTCAAAATGCTTTCGAAGTTACTTTCGGTAATTTGATTATTTTCTCTAGACTTGCTGCACCTATTAAAAGGAATCGGATAAATTAGCAGACTTTTCCTGTTGTTTTATAAAATGCTGGATAAAGAAGTATACTTCGCAAAATGTGTTTTTTGTATTTTTCACCAATATTTTTCAGTAGTCAAAATTAGACAAAAACAACACTTCTCCGATTCCCATTAGACTATAGCCTATAGATATAGGTGAATAATTCGCTCGCTTGGTCCCTTCGCACTCACCTCACTACACTTCAATTTCCGTTTGAAGGAAAAGACTTCAGTTTTCAATTTTAAATTTACAAAGTTCACCTCAGTTTATTCATGAGCTTTTTTTAACAATTAAAGTTTATGTTTTCACTTATAGAATTTACAAAATGGAACATTTAAAAGGAGTTCCCAAATACTAGCTTTCAGGGGGCGCGTGCGCTCTCCGACGATGTTAGCTGAACTAACGTGTCGCTGATTTGGCACGATGATGGGAAGCGGCCGTGCGCACTCGTTAATCATTTTTCGGAGTTCACACCGCTGCGGCCAAAGGATGCGCGCACGGCCGCTGAATTAAGTTTAAGCGGCGGCTTAAACATCGTCCCCGCCCTGCAGGAATGCGTTGCTGAGCCTCTCCTGCAGCTCTTTCAGGGCGCGGATCGTGTTGCCAAGGACGCGGCGGGTAGTGCGGCCCTGGAAATTGGACGTTTGAAAGCCTTGGGGAGTGCGCGCGATCGTCCGTTGGGCGGTCTTCTTGCGCGGCGGTTGCGGCGCCTGGTTGCGCGGGTTCTTCTGCGCCTTCTTCAGCGCCTTTTTCTTCGGCGGTGCGCGCCGCTTGACGCTCCTTGGGGCCTTTGTGGCCGGTTTTCTCTTCTTGGGCCCCTGTTCCCTTGGCCCCGTGCGCGCATGGGTGTTGGCTGCCACATGCAGCAGCGTGTGGTGCGCTAGCCCGCAGGTCTTGCAACTACCCAGCGAGTCGCATTCCCCGGTAGTGTGGGTGAGCGCAAGGCAGTTGACGCAGTAGCCCTGCGCGCGGGCTACTCCCAACCGTTGTGGCGGCTTCATCGCCTTGAAGGCCGGGCACGTCCGCAAGGCGTGGTACCGGTGGCAGAGCCTACATTGGAGACAATTGTCCGTTTCCGCCGTTGGGGCCAGGGGGCATGCCTTCCGTGCTGCCATGATGTCTTCGATCTGGAAGTAGAAGCAAAGGCAGAGAAACGAGAAGTACTTGGGTACAATATTTAAACGGGAAGTTAAGACCCTTAATATACAAAAGGAAAAGATGTATAGAATTATTTATTGTGCTTTTGGAAGGAAGCACAGTTTGACAAGTGGCCGCGTGATAACTCCATTTTGTGTACGGACTTCCACGACACGTATGAGGTTATCAGGGCTGTGGCGAACGTTTTCGATTCGTCCCAATCGCCACTCGGTGGGGGGAGCGAATCTTCTTTGATCACGACAATGTCGCCTGGCTGAGGATCGCGTTGTGGGGTTTTCCACTTGTATCTCTTCTGAAGATCTTTGAGGTAATCTTCTTTCCAGCGGCGACTTAATTGGTGGTGAAGTGCTTTGACTTTCTCCCACCGGTTTAGTAGAGAGAGGTCTTCCGCATTAGGCTCGGGAATGGCCAATAGCGGTGCACCTCGAAGGAAGTGACCCGGAGTAAGTGCTGTCATATCAGCTGGGTCTTGAGAAAGTGCGGATAGAGGCCTCGAAATGAGGACTGCTTCAATTCGCACCAGAAGCGTCGTGAATTCTTCGAAAGTGAACTTGTGGGTTGCAGCAGTTTTCTTTAAATTGATTTTAAAGCTTTTCCTTGCAGATTCCCACAAGCCGCCCATGTGGGGGGCGCTGGGTGGTATATATTGCCAGTTGATGCCTTGAGGGGCATATTTTTTGACAATGTCTGCGGAACATTCGTTAAGGAATTTAACGAAGTCGCGTTCTGTT
>NW_016157230.1:210307-210648 GCF_001687245.7 Rhagoletis zephyria
TTCGTTAAGAAATTTAACGAAGTCGCGTTCTGTTGCGCGCTGGGCGCCAATGAACGTTTTTCCATTGTCGCTCATCATTTTTGAGGGGAAACCTCGTCAGCCAACGAAGCGGGCGAATGCTGCTTGAAAGGCCTCGGTTGTAAGATCCGAGCATAGATCGAGATGCACTGCCTTTGTGGAAAAACAGACAAAAACTGCAACGTATCCCTTGATAAGGGTTGTAGATCTTAGCACCGATGCTTTAATTTGGAATGGTCCAGCAAAATCTACTCCCGTTGTTGAAAATGGGAGTGAGAAACTGCAGCGCTCAGGGGGTAGAGCGGCCATTATTTGGGTGCGTG
>NW_016157230.1:210849-211082 GCF_001687245.7 Rhagoletis zephyria
GGGTGCCTTTCATTATAGCTCAATGTGGAATGTGCTAATCGGCCATTAACCCGTAGAAGTCCGTCTTTGTCCAATGAAGGATTGAGAACAAGAAGATGACCTTTTTTGTTAAGTGGCTTTTTATCTTGCAAAGCGCTTTTTTCGCTCGGAAAATGGCGTGATTGCGCTGCGTTGATAAGATGAATTTTTGCATATTGAAATTCGTTATGTGTCAGATGTGGATAGGTGATTGT
>NW_016157230.1:211178-224887 GCF_001687245.7 Rhagoletis zephyria
GGGTGCCTTTCATTATAGCTCAATGTGGAATGTGCTAATCGGCCATTAACCCGTAGAAGTCCGTCTTTGTCCAATGAAGGATTGAGAACAAGAAGATGACCTTTTTTGTTAAGTGGCTTTTTATCTTGCAAAGCGCTTTTTTCGCTCGGAAAATGGCGTGATTGCGCTGCGCTTATAAGACGTATCTTTGCATATTGAAATTCGTTATGCGTCAGATGCACGATTGAGAGAATACAAAGGTTGCGCCGATCTCGGACCGCTATTCCTCTCTTAACGAATTTGACAGAATCGTGGTTTGCATGACGTCANGTCGAGAAGATCCTCCTTTGGAAATTTTTCTAAAATGGCCAGATGATTGGCCGTTAGTTTCTTGAGTATGAAACCAGCTGACTTAAGCGCTTTGATCACTTGAAGAAGTGATTCAGTGGCGTTGTCAATATCATGACTTCCGGATAGGATGTCATCCACATACGTTTCGGTTTTAAGTATTGTGGCAGCCAAGGGAAATGTCGCTATCGTATCATCTGCTAATTTATGCAGGGCACGGATAGCGAGATATGGTGCACAATTAACGCCGAACGTTACGGTTTTAAGATTATAATCGGTGACAGGAGAGTCAGCCCACGTGCGAAACAAGATTCGCTGAAAATCTTTATCGTCCTCATGGACGAGTATTTGACGATACATTTTTTCAATGTCGCCATTGAACACGAATCTGTGCATTCGCCACTGCAAAATGAGCAGCATGAGATCTGGCTGGAGTGTGGGACCAGTGTGCAACACGTCATTCAGGGATTTTCCTGAACCAGATGTTTTTGCGGCTCGAAGGAAGGACCATGATTAACTCAGTGTGAGGGCAGGGCTAGGATGAATTTATTTGCATAAAAATGGATTAAAGCAAAAATGTTTTGGGTAGGCGTCGGAGCCAATGATAACCATCAGTTACCACCTCTGCATGGTTGTAAGTCATGCAGCGTCCCTACGGCTTGTAGCGCTGTGGCTTTGCCGCTTAAACTCTGTAAGAGTTTTTGGGGGTGTGCGTCAACCCGAGTGTTGAGCACCGGTTAGTTTTTTAAGTTCAAAAATTGGGTAGGCGCTGTGGCCAATGGTAGCTTTTGTACCACCTCTGTATGCCGAAGGCAATACAGAGCCCCGTGAGACAACCGCGAGAGAGTTGTGATGCATCAAGCAAGTTTGTTGAGCATGAATTGGGGTGCCAGCAATTAACTACTTTAGTAGGTTTTGTTCTGCGGCAGTTGAGAAGTGCATAAAAAAATTCATACCCAATGAAGAACGAGCGAATTATTTTTAAACACAAGTGCGTGTGTTTATTCGCTGTACTTGGTTTTGGGCGGGAGTGCAATACAAGTGCGCGTGTGTGTTCGCTGTTCTTTGTTTATGCGGGAAATGCATAAGTCGCTTAAACATCCTGGCTCCCCTATACGACTTGTCGTCTAGTGGATGTAAAATAAGCCGCGAGTATCCGGCTCGAAGGACCATGAATAATTCGCTCGCTTGGTCCCTTCGCACTCACCTCACTACACTTTAATTTACGTTTGAAGGAAAATACTTCAGTTTTAAACTTTAAATTTACAAAGTTCACCTCAGTTTATTCATGAGCTTTTTTTAACAATTAAAGATTATGTTTTCACTTATAGAATTTACAAAATGGAACATTTAAAAGGAGTTCCCAAATACTAGCTTTCATGGGGCGCGTGCGCGTAGTCCGACGATGTTAGCTGAACTAACGTGTCGCTGATTTGGCACGATGATGGGAAGCGGCCGTGCGCGCTCGTTAATCATTTTTCGGAGTTCACACCGCTGCGGCCAAAGGATGCGCGCACGGCCGCTGAATTAAGTTTAAGCGGCGGCTTAAACAATAGGCTCAGTTAAAAAAAAAAACATTATCATATTTAAAGTACATCCATCTTTTGTATTCATGTTTTAAATAAAATTAATAAAAAAAACTGCAAATGAATGATGTAACTTTTTTTAGGTACAATCTGTCTCATTTAGCGAGCGACGCATGCCGTTTAACCGCCGCAACTATTTTTAAAATTGAATTGCGTTAGGATTGTTATCTACTTATATATTGTATCTTTTGCCTTTGAATTATCTAACGTGTATCTACGTACATATTGCATCTTTTGCCTTTGAATTGCCTAACTTGAAAAAACATTGTAATTAGTGAATACCATGAATTGTAAAATTTTAAGTATTTTATGAATTTGCGTGGTTGGCAACGCGCGTAGGTAAAGCAGCGCGCAGCTGACATTTAAGGTTGACAAAATGTCAACAAAAAAAAAAAGTAGATACACACACAAATTTTTCTGCAACACAATCGAGCAGTCACAAAACCTTATAAAGTTGTAATCCTTTTATTGAAATTATTCTCGTTTGATATATATACTCGCAGTACTACTTTTAATTAATCGAAGTTGTAAATAAACACTTTTGTACCATGCAAAGTACTTGTATTCTTTCGGGAAACTGTGTTTGGTAGAGCCGCCGTGATCTTTGCCGATCTGCTGCCCATTTCGCCATCGCCTTTTGACTCCCGCTTGCCGGTCATAGTCGTCTGCGGAACCATCCAAGCAGGAGCAACGCAGCAGATTTCCAGTCCACAACATACGTCGCCGCAGCCGCCGCAAGGAGCCACCACCGCGCGGACTTGCATTCCCCAGTGCCCACAACAACCAGCCCCCGTGTCCAGCGCCCACTGCAAAGCCAGCAGCGCGAGAAATTACCATACGCCCCAAGCGTCGCCTTCAAAGAGCCAGCACCGTTGGAATATAAAAAATACAAGTATCCCATATAAACCGTGAGTAAGAATCTGAATTGCTTACTAACCCTAGTGCACACATAAAAAGTGATTTAATCTAGAAAATCACATATACATAAATTTTTGTTCTTTAAAGAAAAATGGCATAAATTTTATAGAAACGGTGCTCTCATTCCGTTACAGAAAACTTCCGTACATATATATGTACATTTCCTTTGCTCGATTTCCCGCCAAAAAAGTACACGGTTCCCGGCAAAAAAGTGAACGGTTCGCGATTAGCCAGTATATAATATCTACATATATAAAACGTACATACATACACATCTCTCTTGGTTACTTATTCTTTTCTTTTTCCTCGCAAAAGTAAAAGAATAAATAACTACTGTGTATATGTGCATACATTATATACGAACAGTGCCTTTATGCGAATGCCAGCGTGGAAAAAATTTAATTAAACCCATTCCCACATAATAAATGTGAATCTGCTTCACGCAGAAGGCTCGACATAAAATACATAAAGTACAATTAAATAATTGCTTGCCGAATTTCCTTTGAGAGTGTTATTAAAATATACTAACCCCCTCTCTATTAAAAAATTACATATACCCATACATGTTTATAATTGTATATACATATTCACATACATTACATTAGTGCAGTTCGGTGATAAACATAGTCAGGGCCCAAAAAACTTTTTGCTCACACCCAAACGCGCTCCCTCATAATCACAAAGCGGATATAGTAATACAAGACGAACCTCTAGCTTCACGAAAATTTTGTAAATACAATATAATTTCTCCGAACGGTTCAAAATAATTATAAACCCTTAATACTAAAAGGACAAATTTTTTTTTCGTTGTTTCTCGTGACACACCCCAAAACGAAATTGTGGTTTACAAACTAAATTTTTAATCTGCGAAATCTTTCCGTGACATGTTCACTGCGGTCTACATAAACCACCCAAAACTCACTAAAGCACAAAAATTGTACCACCTCCGGTACAAAACGCAAGGAAAAGCCGGCCAGATTGTAAAACAATTCCCATTGAGTGACGATAATTTTGAACTTGCGTGGGAAGCCTTAAGGTCCCGATATGAGAATAAACGAGTATTGGTTGAAAATCAAATAAGAATTTTAATTAACCTTAAAACAATTCCAATTGAGAGTAGCGAAGAAATTCAAAGATTGCAATCCACAGTGAACAACTGCCTGCAAATTCTGGCAACTCAACAAATTTCCACTGAGAGTTGGGATCCTATATTGATATATTTGGTGACATCCAAACTATCCGAAAATACCGTGGCATTGTGGGAACAATCTCTTAGTTCATGTAAAGACCTTCCAAAGTGGTCGCAAATGAACCAGTTCCTCACAACCCGGTATGAAATGGTGGAAAGGGTGGATCAATGGCGACCAGCCAAGCCCCGATAAAATCCCCCAAATAGATCATTCTCAAGACGGCCGGTTTTACAAAATAGATCCTTTTCGAAACCCAGTCAATCCCAAAACTCTCATAACAGATC
Source organism: Rhagoletis zephyria (assembly GCF_001687245.7). Taxonomy (NCBI): domain Eukaryota; kingdom Metazoa; phylum Arthropoda; class Insecta; order Diptera; family Tephritidae; genus Rhagoletis; species Rhagoletis zephyria. Next base: position 215,484 of record NW_016157230.1, read on the forward strand.
TCTAACGCATATCAACTCCCATATGACAGAGCAGCGCAAAATTTACAGTTGTGTTATGTGCAAACACCCTACGCATACGTTGAATAACTGCTACAAGTACAAAAAATTGTCTATCTTAGATCGCACAAAGTTTGTGAAAGATAAAAGTCTGTGCGAAAATTGCCTTTCTCAGACACACTTAATAAAAGATTGTAGTAGCACTAACACCTGCCTTCATTGCCAAAATCGGTACCATTCAAAACTCCACTATAGTGTAGCATCTACCCCAAATAAAAATGATGATCGAATCCACAGAACGACTTCGCAACATACAACCACACTGTCTAACGGTCCCAACTCACAAGCCACCAGTCATTCGGAAGCCCTTAATGAACCGGCATCGTGTTCGAGCACAACACTAGTACAGTCCTTTTATTCGGAAAACGATAACAAGGTACTGCTCCCAACGGCTATTGTGTCTGTAGAACACAGAAATTAAGAGCCCAGATTGACCAAGGGTCCGAACGGAGCTTTATCTCTTCAAAGGCCCAAACAAAATTAAGACTCCCATGCCAAGAATCAAACTTCGAAATCTCTGGAATGGGGGGAAGGGTGGTTCAAACGTCTAATAAACTATGCTCCCTGATCTTAGTCTCCGCCGATCAAAGTACTAAAAAAAAGCTCAAGCTATAGTGTTGCCAAAACTAACCAGACTTCTCCCAAAGTTCCAAATGAGCCACGCCCAAAGAGAAACATGGTCACATCTCAAATTAGCAGATCCAAACTGCCATTCTCCAGCTCAAATAGAGATAGTAATAGGCAGTGATCTTATCCCCCAAATCATGCTACGAGGTATCGAAAAGATTTCCCATAACTTGTTAGCACAAAATACCATATTCGGCTGGATCTTAAGTGGTCAGATTCCCGAAAAGGTGGCATCATTCTCCACTCAGGTGGAAGAAATATCCAATAAATACTTGGACAATCAACTTAAAAGGTTTTGGGAACTTGAAGAAGTTCCAAAGGCTCATCTCACCACTCCAAGGAGTGCGAAGCCTACTATACAGCCACTACCACTCACTACCAACTTCCCAGATAAAATTGCCTTGGGCTCATCCCGGACCGCGGCTCTCCAGCAATTCATCAGCATGGAGCTGTCAATAATCAAGAAGGGTGATCTGAAAACCCTTTACGACGGCATCTTAGAAGAATACCTCTCCCTTGGTCATGTGGAAGAAACGACTTCCTATGACAAAAACTCAGAAGACAAATGCATGTCGTTCTATCTCCCTCACCACGCGGTTATCAAACCCGAAAAAAGAACGACAAAAGTACGAGTGGTGTTCAATGCATCCAAACGATCTTGTTCTGGTCTCTCTCTGAATGACGTTTTATATACCGGACCAACGCTCCAACCAGACTTAATGCTATTGATCTTGAAATGGCGAATGTACAAATTTGTTTTGAAAAAATGTATCGACAAATATTACTTCATAAAGATGACCAAGATTTCCAAAAAATAGTATTCGGGTCATCCACAAATAGTCCCATAAGAGACTACAAATTAAAAACTGTCACCTTCGGTGTAAACTGTGCACCCTATCCCGCTATACGCACTCTCCACCAACTCGCTCAAGATGTGGAAATAGCCCATCCCCTGGCAGTCCCTATATTAAATAGTGAAACTTATGTGGATGACATTCTGTCTGGCGGTCATAACCTACTCTCTGCCACTCAATCGCTATCCCAAGTAATTGAAGCACTAAACTCAGCAGGCTTCCCCTTAAAAAAAATCACGGCCAATCACCCTGACATTCTCAAAACTATAAAGAAAGAAGACTTGCTGGACACAAACTTTCTCGAATTCGAGAAAAACCAGTACTACAAAAACACTCGGGATTCAGTGGAATGCCCTAAACGACACATTCTCGTATACCATTGAGTCTATCCCAGCATCGTCGGCAAGAACAAAGCGGCAAATCCTCTCATCCGTTGCGAAACTTTTCGACCCCGCAGGGTGGCTTACGCCAATAATGATTCAAGCCAAAATTTTATTGCAAGAGCTATGGCTTGATGGTACTGACTGGGATGAACAGGNTGATACGGCAGGAAGTTTATATTCCTAGGCTCAAGCCCCTCCTTAAAAAATGCATATTTCAATGCAAAACCTGCACCGTCCATAAGCAGCAAACGCGCTCGCAACTAATGGCAGCCCTACCTCAGGAGCGGTGTACATATTCGCCTCCTTTACAATTACGGGTGTCGATTTTGCTGGACCTTTTCAGTTAAAGGCCTCACTGCTAAGATCGCACACCATGGTGAAGGGATACGTGGCTGTTTTTGTATGTTTTATGACAAAAGCTATCCACCTTGAGATGTGCTCCGATCTCACCACGGATGCGTTTCTCGCCGCATTTGCCCGCTTCGTCGGACGTCGTGGTTATCCCGCTAAAATGATGAGCGATCATGGTAAAACGTTTATAGGGGCCAAACGAGCGACGGAACGGGAATTTCTCGCTTTCTTAAAAGAAGTATCACAAGATGTCATACATAAATACTCTCCTCAAGGCATCATCTGGGAATTCATTCCACCCAGCGCTCCCCATATGGGTGGTCTGTGGGAATCCGTAGTCAAGAGTTTCAAAATGCACTTCGAAAGGACTGCCGGACCCAGCAAATTTACGTTTGAAGAGTTCACCACTCTCTTAATTAGGATAGAAGCCGTATTGAACTCACGGCACCTCTCTGCGTTATCGCAAGATCCAACAGATCTCACCGCACTAACTCCCGCTCACTTTTTACGAGGCGCCCCACTCTTAGCCCTACCAGAAATTAATCACCAAAATCTATATCTGGTTAACAGGTGGGAGAAAGTAAAAGTTTTACACCACGAATTTGGTAAACGTTGGAAGGAAGAATATATAAAAGATCTACAAAAAGGGTACCGATGGAAAAACCCGCAGTCTGAGTCAAAAGTCGGTGAACTTGTCCTCATTGTTGATGATGCTCTCCCTCCCACTGAGCGGCGTCTGGGTCGCATCGAAAAGGTACACCATAGCAAAGATGGACATTTTCGTGTTGTAGATCTCCGCACCCAGTCCGGCACCCTCACTCGCCCCATAGTTAAAATATGCCCACTGCCCACGGGCGACGCCCCTCTGACGACCGACACCGAGCACTAGTTAAATACATTAACCCTTGTGCCAACAAATTCTCTCATCCCGAATTAATTTAATTGTACTTATGTATTTATGAATAAATATTCTAATCCCACATTTCTCCAATTGTCTTGTAGACTTCCCACTAATAGTCTACCTCTAACGGCCTACTTGCAGATGGAAACTGGCAGTAGCAGTACCGTCCCGATCCAGCACCGCGCAATATTATCGGCGTTCCGACACCGGCACTTCGCCACGTGAAAACACCGCAGCCAGAGAGCATGATGGGCGACCAGGTTCCAGAGTCGCAGCACGAGGACGAGGGAGCGGACTTCCAGCGATGCCGCTCGTGTGCGCGTCACCACGCCTTGCGTGTGTGCCAGCCATTCCGCGCAATGCAGCCAGCGCAACGGTATTTGATCGCCCGTGTACATCACTTGTGAACAAACTGCCTGGCATTATCACACCACAGCAGCGAATGCCTCTCCGTTGGCGTATGCAAGCTTCGCGGCCAGCGCCACCATACCCTGCTTCACCGCAAATCTGCTCATTCAAAGCATCCGCCACCGCACTCAGCACCAGCTCCGCGTAGAAGCGGAGCCAACCGTTCGCACCGGCCACGCCGCTATAACGTCAGGCGTAACGCGAACCAGAAATCTAAGCATCTCCAGCACGCGCGCATCGTCAAGCGCACCACAAATAAAGTGCGTAACATGGCAGGTAGAGGCAAGGCGACACGGATGTTAGTCAAGGAGGCGATCCGTAAACTAAGGGAGCTAGAGTGCAGCTTATCCGCTTAGCGCGTCTACGGGCGGCAGGATGGTTAAACGAGCGACGCATGCCGTTCAACCGTCGCAGCCATGAACTATTTTTAAAATTGAATTGCTTTAGAATTGTTATCTACTTATATATTGTATCTTTTGCCTTTGAATTATCTAACGTGTATCTACGTACATATTGTATCTCTTGCCTTTGAATTGCTTAACTTGAAAAAACATTGTAATTAGTGAATACCATGAATTGTAAAATTTGAAGTATTTTATGATTATGCGTGGTTGGCAACGCGCATAGGTAAAGCAGCGCGCAGCTGACATTTTAGGTTGACAAAATGTCAACAAAAGAAAAAAAAGTAGATACACACACATATTTTTCTGCAACACAATCGAGCGCTCACAAAACCTTATAAAGTTGTAATCCTTTTATTGAAATTATTCTCGTTTGATATATATACTCGCAGTACTACTTTTAATTAATCGAAGTTGTAAATAAACACTTTTGTACCGCGCAAAGTACTTGTATTCTTTCGGGAAACTGTGTTTGGTAGAGCCGCCGTGATATTTGCCGATCTGCTGCCCTTTTCGCCATCGCCTTTTGACTCCCGCTTGCCGGTCATAGTCGTACCACCATCCAAGCAGGAGCAACGCAGCAGATTTCCAGTCCACATCATACGTCGCCGCAGCCGCCGCAAGGAGCCACCACCGTGCAGACTTGCATTCCGCATTATTTTAGGGATGTGCCGGGTATCCGGTAGATATGCGGAATCCGGCTTATCCGACCATTTTTCTGTTATCCGACTATCCGGTCGGATACTGCCTAAAATCCGGCCGGATTTCCGGATTTCGATTATGGAAGTTCAATTTAAAAACCTAGTTCAGAATTTTATTTTTTTCTTGTATTTTTATAATCATATTCAATAGTATCTAATTAGTAATTGAAGCTAAAATTTTTTATATTTTTGATTAGTAAATGAAGCGTTTCCGCATTATCGGGCAACAACTAAGGATGCACTAAACAGTCTTTCTGAGCTCACTGAGGAAGGTGGTGCGTAGAGATAGTTCATTGCCAGAGTAAACAAATTTGTAAATTCTTTGCGACTATGCTTCCACCAAATTAAAGGATCTCCTTGCCTGGGTATAAGGGATAGTTGTAAATATTTCTCCATTTATAAATCGCTGCCTTTTTCATGTGCGGTCACTACCTTGTCTGCCCATGGCTACACTATAAAAACTGGAATAGGCATCAGAACCGTTGACGATTTCCTCAGAGCTTTGCCAAATATCCTGGTGAGCTCTCTCTTCAATAGACGCTGTCACTGGAGTTCGGCCTTTTTCATATGATTCGACCGGTTTCATCAACCCAGTTTTTAGCTTTACTGATGTCAGAAAAAAGCGGGAAGGGGGTGATATGCAAGCATTCAAATAGTTCGATTTGCATCACATTTTTTAGTAAAAATGCATCACCGTGGCGTTTTTGCTTACCGGCGGTTTATCTTTTATCTTTGACGTTCTTCCTCTATTTACCAAATCAGGGTTGCAGACGAAAAAGTTATATTTTTAATAGAGGATTATTTTCATCGCACAGTTCCATAAGTAACGTAACTCTTCTTCTTATGCCTGGATTATAATGGGAGTAACGGAACGGCGTGAACTGTCACTTAATTATCTATTGTGTGGGCAATGAATTCAAACGATTATAATGCACTTGAACGCAATGTAAAACGGAAGCATCTAAAATCATTAGATCCTTACGAATTCGCCGCGATTTAGTACGATTCGCCCCGTGCATTATAACCAAGGTATTACCGTTTTTCAGGGCAGGCTGTAGGTGTGTGTTTTGTAGGCTGTAGGTGTGTTTTTGGTTAGTGTATTGGTGTTTTTGGTTCAGTGGGTTAGTGTATTTTGAATTAATTGTAATAGAAATGAAAGAAAAAAAGAAATTTCAGCTGTAGGCATTTTTTGGCAATCAGCGTATAGTGTTTTTACTTAAGAAACTGTACGACGATTATTTTATAACTAGGATTTCAGAGGATAAATTTTATATTCTTAATTACGTATTGCACAGTTTAGCTCGAAAAAGCAGATAATCTGATTATAAATATGTCGCTAAACAAAAAACTAATATAACAATAGATGCACTCTTTTGCAACTGAGCTACAAGAACACTCGCTAAAATGACGAAATACATTCAAAGCAACAACACCAACTCGGCTATTTATCCGAGTTCAGCCAGGTCGGTTAAAAATATGCGACCTGAAGGGTAATGTTGTTAAGTTAAAAAATTGCTTTAAATATTGTGAGTTTTTAATGGGAAAGTGGTAGGGAAATTTTTGTTTCGGTTTTTGTATCTAAATCCCATTAAACTAATCACATGTTTCTTGCCAGATACCTACGGAATCGTTAAAGTAGCTAAAAGGAAATTTTACCCGAGTTGAGCGTTCTTTTGTCGCTCGTTTACAAAAAAATGAAACTAATATTGCGAAATTAATTGAGGGCAGCGGTCTACCGGATATCCGATCGGATATCCGAATCCGGCTGTTATTTTTTACATGGTATCCGGTTATCCGGCAAAATCCCTATCCAGCACATCCCTAATTTATTTTATGATATTAGGTACAATCTGAAATTTTCATTTTTCATCCCTGCCATGTATTTTATTGTTGCTTGAGAAACCTAGAATGTCAAAACAGAAATAACTGTAAACACGTTCGACCAATCAAAAGAAAGCAAAAAGGATGCTAACCCAGTCAGCAAAAAAGCCGAAAACCGATCCGAAAAAGGACAAAAAAGTAGATGAAGTGCGGATTTTTGTCCGTTTACTGATTCCATTTCCGGATACTTTGACGACGTTTTCCCACTAAGCTGCACTGTCGGCAAAATTTACGTTTCTTTGCTGGCTGGGAATGGATGTGTATGTGAATGTGTATGTACCCAGCCAGCAAAGAAACGTAAATTTTGCCGACAGTGCAGTTTAGTTCAAATTTCCGTATCCCAAAACGCATACAAAAAACTCCTACAGTTATCATCAATTTTCGTATCCGGAAAACGTTCGAAAAAGATGATGTCATTTGAAAGCAATAATTGTATTTTATTTGCTTAAGCTAAACATTTGAAAGCATACATGCGTAGCCGGCAGTGGCTGAGCGTGCAGAGTGTGCCGCTATTCGTTAGCTTCCAGAAGGTGCCGGGTTCGAATTCCGTCAGGCGCTTCCTAATTTTATTTTATTTCTTTTGAACCATGAAAAATATCTGTGAAGTGCAGAAGGAAAGCGTATTGAACGAAAAAACAGCCGAAAACGTATCCGTTTCACATACTGAACGGATCGTCAAAGTATCCGGAAATGGAATCAATAAATGGAAAAAAATCCGCACTTCATCCACTTTTTTGTCCTTTTTCGGATCGGTTTTCGGCTTTTTTGCTGACTGGGTATGTATATGAATGTAGCAAAGTTTTACAGTTCACGTTTTTCACGAAATAAAGCATTGACACATTAAGTTAAACTTTTGGCAAATAAAATTAATCTTTTGGCAAATAAATTTAATCTCTTGGCAAATAAATTTAATCTTTTGACAAATAAAATTAATCTTTTGGCAAATAAATGTAATCTTTTGGCAAATAAATTTAATCTTTTGGCAAATAAATTAAACCTTTTGGCAAATAAAATTAATCTTTTGGCAAATAAATTTAATCTTTTGGCAAATAAAATTGAACTCTACTATAGTACTAAACAGTGTTTAAAAAAGTAAAAAATACACTAAAAAACTGCTGTTGCTGTGCTAGGAAAGCATTTTTTTAACTTTTGACGCTTAGCTTTACTGCGCCAATATCAAGAGTTAACCTCCAGGATAGCTGAAAAGTGTTTTTTACCTCCCTTTTATTAGCTCGGGATGTAACTATGTAATATTGATGCGCCTAAAAGATGCAGCGATTTCTATTCTCATACCTAATGACAGTACGAATGCAAATTATAATAGCGAGGTTTTAGTTTTTTAAACTATAATTTTATTTGGTTTCTTTTATGTTGATTTGACTGCTCACTTTCAAACAGTTCTGTCAACATGGTCGCAAATATTCATCAAACTATCTGGCGCATTTTTTTCAACCAAACCACGCATTATGGCCAAATGGGATAAAAAACATCTAAAATGCTACAAATCTTGAACTCCCTTAATACATTTTCAAACGCAGGTTCAAAAAAAATGTATTTATGTGCATACTATGTACATTAGGGTGCNACTGGGTATGTATATGAATGTAGCAAAGTTTTACAGTTCACGTTTTTCACGAAATAAAGCATTGACACATTAAGTTAAACTTTTGGCAAATAAAATTAATCTTTTGGCAAATAAATTTAATCTCTTGGCAAATAAATTTAATCTTTTGACAAATAAAATTAATCTTTTGGCAAATAAATGTAATCTTTTGGCAAATAAATTTAATCTTTTGGCAAATAAATTAAACCTTTTGGCAAATAAAATTAATCTTTTGGCAAATAAATTTAATCTTTTGGCAAATAAAATTGAACTCTACTATAGTACTAAACAGTGTTTAAAAAAGTAAAAAATACACTAAAAAACTGCTGTTGCTGTGCTAGGAAAGCATTTTTTTAACTTTTGACGCTTAGCTTTACTGCGCCAATATCAAGAGTTAACCTCCAGGATAGCTGAAAAGTGTTTTTTACCTCCCTTTTATTAGCTCGGGATGTAACTATGTAATATTGATGCGCCTAAAAGATGCAGCGATTTCTATTCTCATACCTAATGACAGTACGAATGCAAATTATAATAGCGAGGTTTTAGTTTTTTAAACTATAATTTTATTTGGTTTCTTTTATGTTGATTTGACTGCTCACTTTCAAACAGTTCTGTCAACATGGTCGCAAATATTCATCAAACTATCTGGCGCATTTTTTTCAACCAAACCACGCATTATGGCCAAATGGGATAAAAAACATCTAAAATGCTACAAATCTTGAACTCCCTTAATACATTTTCAAACGCAGGTTCAAAAAAAATGTATTTATGTGCATACTATGTACATTAGGGTGCTCATCGAAAATGTTTTTTTTTTTTGAAAATTTCAGGACCCAACCCCCTAATTTTATTCGTTTTTATGAGAAATATTATTGCCTATTTTTATAGATATTTTAAAGGTCATTTAGAGGTCGCGACCTGTCGATTTAGGTTAAAAAATACGGTTTTGTAGATTTATGAGTTTTTGAATGACTATTTTTGACTCGATTTCAAAGATCGAATATCATCTGAGAAGAGGATATATAGGCCTTCAAAATGGTATTTAATAATCTATTTTCGGCCTTGGCTTGTTGGGATTTTTTAAGGGGTAAAATAAAAAAAACCCATATTTCTCTTAATTTTTTAAATTTTGACCATTGATAATTTCCACAATTTCAAAATATGTAGTACTGTCTAAAATTAAATCTATTTTCAAATAAACTGATACCTCATTAATTGCAATCGCATTAAAATTGTC
>NW_016157230.1:225841-236067 GCF_001687245.7 Rhagoletis zephyria
CGTTGGCGATGGCGAGTACCGCAGACGATGGAACGATGAGCTGTATGAGCTTTACAACGATATGGACATAGTGCAGCGAATTAAAATACAGCGGCTCCGCTGGCTTGGTCATGTCGTTCGAATGGACACCGACGCTCCAGCTCTGAAAGTATTCAACTCGGAACCCGCTGGTGGTAGCAGAGGAAGAGGGAGGCCCCCACTGCGATGGAAAGATCAGGTGGAGAAGGACTTGGCTTCACTTGGCGTCAGTTGGCACAGAGGAGAAACGACTGGCGTGCTTTGCTGAACTCGGCCAAAATCGCTTAGGCGGCTACAGCTCCAAAAAAGAAGAAGAAGAAGACATATCCTCTTCTCAGATGATATTCGATCTTTGAAATCGAGTCAAAAAAGTCATTCAAAAACTCATAAATCTACAAAACCGTATTTTTTAACCTAAATCGAAAGGTCGCGACCTCTAAATGACCTTTAAAATATCTACAAAAATAGGCAATAATATTTCTCATAAAAACGAATAAAATTAGGGGGTTGGGTCCGGAAATTTTCAAAAAAAAAAACTTTTTCGATGAGCACCCTAATGTACATAGTATGCACATAAATAAATTTTTGTGAACCTGCGTTTGAAAATATAATAAGCGAGTTCAAGATTTGTAGCATTTTAGATGTTTTTTATCCCATTTGGCCATAATGCGTGGTTTGGTTGAAATAAAATGCGCCAGATAGTTTGATGAATATTTGAGACCATGCTGTGACAGAACTGTTTGAAAGTGAGCAGTCAAACAGAACAGAAAAACCAAAAAACACTTTTCAGCTATCCTGGAGGTTAACTCTTGATGTTGGCGCAGTAAAGCTAAGCGTCAAAAGTAAAAAAAAATGTTCTCCTAGCACAGCAACAGCAGTTTTTGGTGTATTTTTTACTTTTTCAAACACTATACTACTATAGTAGAGTTCAATTTTCTTTGCCAAAAGATTAAATTTATTTGCCAAAAGATTAATTTTATTTGCCAAAAGGTTTAATTTATTTGCCAAGAGATTAAATTTATTTGCCAAAACATTAATTTTATTTGTCAAAAGATTAAATTTATTTGCCAAAAGATTAAATTTTTTTGCCAAAAAATTAATTTTATTTGCCAAAAGTTTAACTTAATGTGTCAATGTTATAGAAAAAAGTTAAAACTCTAGCCCTGCTGCTACTACCTGTTTAATGCATGATCCAAGTACTCAAGATCTGACAAGATGAAGCCAAAGAAAAAAGTAAAAGCGCTTGTAATTTCGGCGACATGTTATCTTTTTTGAAATGAACCAAATGAAAACAAAGAATATGAAGACGAAGCATAAAGAAAAAAAATGGAAGCAATTTTTTAGCGCATGTTTGTGCTAACCAATTTATTATATTTGTACGTGTTTTTGCAACCAATTACCGCGCACTTCATTTTAATTACATTTGCACAAAAAATTCGGGGAAATTTTAGAATGGTAACCCCCGAGTACGGAATTAAGGAAAAAGGGGGGTAGAGGGGGTTCTAAAGGGGGTCTATGTAAACCTTGTACGGAACCTTATAGTTTTCAAGTCATTTTTTATTAAAGTTAAGTTTTAACCAACTTGTATGGGACTATTTTACAATAAATAATGCACTTTCCACTAAATTTACACGTTATTTACACTCAATATATGTGCAGTTAGAGTGTGCACGACCAAACAAATAAATACTTTTAGTATAATACAGCTTTTTATGAAACATTTATTGTTGTTTAATTATTATGAGAGTACATGCAGAATATGTGCAAATTGCAGCAGGACTGTGTTGCCACATCTAAGAAAACCAAGGGTGGAAAGCAAGACCAAAGAAAATACGATTAAAAGGAAAATACGATAAGGTTCTTTTGTTCAGATAAAAATAAATAGTAGGGGGATTGGGGTAATCTTTTTGCGTGGAATTCCTTTCTGCTGTAGGCGGCCTTCGGGCGCGCTTTAGGATTATAACCTTTACCAAATAGAATTCTCCTTGTGGTGTGCACCAACTGGGGCTACCGCCCCAGTGATGTAGCCTTGGGGAAGAATGAGGTAACTAGAATTCCCTTTCTGTATGGTAAACCTGGGGCTGTCGCCCCAGTGATACCTATTATGGTTACTGGGTGTTTTATAAAAATATCTTGTATATAATAAAATATAAAATTATAAATAAAATAGATAAAATTATAGAATATCTGTGGCGCAAAACAATTGCTCGTAAGCATGAGGACCCTTTCGTCAAACTTATTAACGCAATAAAATATACATACAAGCCTTAAAAATGTGTTTCAGTATTTTATGGGGGAATATGACCCCACTCCCCCTACTATTCATTTTTATCTGAACAAAAGAACCTTATCGTATTTTCCTTTTAATCGTATTTTTTTTTTTGGTCTTACTTTCCACCCTTGGTTTTTTTAGATGTGGCAACACAGTCCTGCTGCCTTTTGCACATATTCTGCATGTACTCTCATAATAATTAAACAACAATCAATTTTTCATAAAAGGCTGTAATATACTAAAAGTATTTATTTGTTTGATCGGGCACACTCTAACTGCACATATATTGAGTGTAAACGTAAACGTGTAAATTTAGTGGAAAGTGCATTATATATTGTAAAATAGTGCCATACAAGTTGGTTAAAATTACAAACTTTAACAACAAATTCCTTAAAAACTATAAGGTTGCGCGCTTTGTAACTTCATACAGGGAACTATTAGACCCCCCTCTACCTGCCATATTTTCCTTAATGCTGTACTCCGGGGTTACCAATCTAAAGCCCACCCGAAAATTCGTTGAAAATCGCTTAAAAATCACTGAAATAAACCACCGACAAAATAGCAAACTTCAAAATTACGAACGTCACACACTTTTTTCCCAAATGCTATTACAAATGGCTGCTTGTCAACCGGTCAGATCTGTTCTAATTGGTTCATGTGTTTAATGTGCCTTGGTCAGAACCAGTGTTGCCAGTTTAATCATTAGGATTGTTCCACACGAACCCGCCGGATAGCCCAGAAAGCGTTCCTCACGCTAGAAAAATGGGTAAAAGAGCCAATACCTTCCACTTTTGGATCGTAAATGTCTTCTTCTTCTGAGAAACAGTCCGGGCTTTTTTTCTGGGTAGAAATGTGCAAGAAGTCAATTTGAAATAACAGGTTTTCTTTGTTTACATCCGAAAGCAAATTTGTAAAATAAAAAATGGAAAAGAGCACTAAAGTTTCAGAAAGGTAGGTATATGCTAATTTTATTAGCCATATAAGATAAATGCACATAAAATCATTATTTAGAGCTGATTTGTTAATTCCGGGCACGAAATGTAGTTTCTTGCGTTCCTCACGCTATGGGAACTTTTGGAACGTTTTGACACTTGTGTGAGAGTAACTTATTTTTACGCTCTAATTAGCGAAACAGCCCGGAAATCCTGTGGAACAAACCTATTGGAATAAGTAAATAATACGCCCGCTTCGATAGATAAAATCGAGAAATGGAGTTGAACCCCCCTATTCTAACAAAGTCACCAAACTCAGCGCATTACTGTTGTGATTACAACTTTGTTTCCACACGCATTCCGGGCTGTTTCGTTAATTAGAGAGTAAAAATAAGTTACTCTCTCACAAGTGTCAAAAATTTGTCAAAACGTGCTAAAAGTTCCCAGAGCGTGAGGAACGCAAAACTACACATTTCGTGCCCGGAATTTACAAATCAGCTGAAAAACAATGGCCCGTAGTCACTGTGTTTTATAGTAATCACCATGATACAATAATTTTTAGAAGGTAGTTTCACTTCTTCTTATCCGCCATGTTAGCTATCTGACAGAAAACGTGTTTCGTATTTTTTGTTGTACCAACTTTTAAAAAAAAAAAATCCAGCTTTTGACGTTGGAAAAATAAAACAAAGAAAAGCCAAACATTTTGTAATAATTTTCTTCATAAAAAATTAACTGCTGCTTTCGTGGATATTGCAACACACGGAATAGATGTAAGGACACAGCTATAAGAGCCACCGCACACCACAGACTTTATCGGCCGCCTATTTAAATGATAGGGCTCGCTTGAAATATGTACATGAAGATGTATGGAGGTGCGCACATTACACCAGCTTAATCGCTCTGACCAATAAGTTGTGGTNTAGTGCTATAACTTCTACCGCTTAGACTTTGTTGCTTTTTCAAATTTTCCTAATAAACAATCGTGGTACAAAGCTCAATAAAAATATTAAAAATAATTTTATTTTTTATTTTTATTTTTATTTTACCATCATTATTTTATTTTATTTTATTAAATTTTGTTTTAATATCTTTATTTTTGTTTATGGTATTTCATATAATTATTTCGTTATTAATAAATTTTTATTTTTAATTAAAAAGGCCAGAACAACTATAATTAAATAACAAAAATTTAAATAGTATTTAAAAGAACAAAAAAATGTGTAAAAAAATTTTCCCTGGCAGTGGGATTCGAACCCACGACTTCCCGGCCTGCTAAATCCGCAATCCTGCAGCGGACACAGGGTGAACTAATTAAAGTACTCATATTTCTATATATTGCCGGGTAAATTTCTTCTCTTCATATGGATAGCACAGTTCTCTCTCATCTTAACAAAAGCTGTTTCTAAGATGTCTATGATTAACACAACTTAAAACTCAATTCTAAACTTAAAACTGTATTTTAACAAGAATGAGTTTTAGCTTGCGACTATGACTATGGGCCAATATGTTTTTTAATTTTATTATTATTTTTAAATAATATTTTTTTTATTTTATTTTATCTTTTTTTGTTTATGGTATTTCACATAATTATTTCAAGTTGATCAATTTTTTTGGAGTTTAATTTTAATTAAAAAGGTCACAACAACTATAATTTCATTAAAAAAGAAAAATAAAATAATATTTAAATCGACAAAAAGATATGTAAAAAAAAATTTCCTGTCAGTGGGATTCGAACCCACGACTTCCCGGCTTGCTAAATCCGTAATCCTACAGCGGACACAGGGTGAACTAATTAAAGTACTCATATTTCTTTATATGGCCCAGTAAATTTTTTCTCTTCATATGGATAGCTCTGTTCCCTCTCATCTTAACAAAAAGCTGTTTCTAAGATGTCTATGATTGAAACAACTTAAAAACCTATTCTATACTTGAAACTTTGTTTCAACAAGAATGAGTTCTAACTTACGACTATGACTATAGGCGAATGATTTTATGAGTATTTATCTTATACGGCGAATAAAATTAGCAAATACCTACTGTTTTGAAACTTTAGTTGTATTTTCCATTTTTGTGTTTTATAAAATTTGATTTCGGATGTAAACAAACAACAGCTGTTATGGCAATTTGATTTTGCACTTTCGTGCCCGGAAAATATGTCCGGTCTGTTTCGGGCACGAAGACATTTACGATCCAAAAGCGGAAAGTATTCGCTCTTTATTACGCATTTTTCTAGCGTGAGGAACGCTTTCTGGGCTGTTTTGGGTACCCGCGGGATGCCGCGGGCTCGTGTGGAACAAACGTTATTACTGTGCCTGAATTTATGCACACAAATTTTAACTTTTTTTTTGCAGCGGTATATTTGTCGTAGCAGCATACTTTGAAGTGCAGTAGAAATCACAATAGTGATGCGCTGGGTTTTGTGACTTTGTTAGAATAGGGGTGTAATAGACACCCATATCCCGCAACACTTTCGTATTCGCATTTTACTACGAATCGCAGAAATGGTATGCCGGAATTCGAATCGTATTTTCGGAATTCGTAACCTCAGTATATCCAGCAAACAAACTGAGCTGTTTTTATCGCCAAATTTGGTCCCCATAAATGACTTAGGGTTGCAGACAACGATTTTTCGGAAATTAGGGTGTTGTGCAGCAATTTAATGTGGTGAAAAATTGTATAACCGATGGTATGAAATATTAAATATTCGCTTCACATTATCAATAAAGCTTAACGTAATCGTTTTTTTTTTTGATAATGCTATTCAATGTGTCGGCCGCTGTGGTGTAGTGGTAAGCAGTGCGCTCTTTCACTCCGCAACGCCTAGGTTCAAACCCTGGTTAAAGCAACATCGCACAAAATATAGAAAAAAGGTTTTTTCTTAACAGCGGTCGTGCCTCGGCAGGCAATGGCAACCTTCGAGTGTATTTCTGCCAGGAAAAACAGCTTCTCATAAAAATACAATCGCCGTTCGGAGTCGGCGGAAAACTGTAGGTCCGTCCTCTTTGTGTGACAACATCAAGGCGCACGCCGCAAATCGGAGGAGAAGCTCGGCCAAACACTAACATATGTGTAAGCGCTAATCTATTATTATTATTATTATATTATTCAATGCTATTGTTTACAAGTCGAAGTGATCTAAAAAATATTTTTAATGAAATAATTTGGTTAAATGCAAACCGTTTTAAACGTAAAAACACATATATTTAGATTTACTTAATTTAAATGGTGAAACATGTTTTATAAATCATTATGACTTCTATTATAAATTATAGTCATATACAATAATACACATATATGATACAGTTAAATAGTTTGTTTTTATATCGAATAAAATTTGTGGGAAAATATGATAAATTGATTTTTGCTTTGTTTTTTTCCCCTTTTATTTTATTTATAAAACTACTCATAATACCATGCACTGGACCAGGGTGTCCAGATTGTTTAAATAAAAAACGCTATTTCTGAAAAAAACGCCAAAAATCGTCAATTTTTTTTAAATAAAATTCATGAAATCAATTTAACAAATCTTTTATTTTAAAAATGAGATCTTGTTATAATATAGTTTTTAAAACCAAAAACGAAAATACCTTCAGAGGATAATAATAAATAACACAAATCTCTTATAGTATAATAGTGATGTACAAACAATTTTCTTTAAAAATACGCATACTTTTTAAAAATATTTGTTTCAACACATTTTGCAATAGGACTGCGCAATTATTAAATTTATTATAACTCATATTAATTGATTAATCGCACAATCCGCTTTTAAGAACTCGGCGCTAAAAATTAAATAAAAACCTATAATAAGGCGATAAAATACATAATAATATAATAATACAGCTTCTCATAAAAATACAATCGCCGTTCGGAGTCAGCGTAAAACTGTAGGTCCCTCCGCTTTGTGTGACAACATCAAGGCGCACGCCACAAATCGGAGGAGAAGCTCGGCCAAACACTAAAAATGTGTAAGCGCCAATCTATTATTATTATTATTAAGGCGAGATCAGCCATTTCCACAATTTTTTGAAAATCACCTGTAGTGTCTGAATTATTTACATTTCTGTTGTTGTCATATAGTGACCTATTCAACCTTGATAACATACTATTTGATATTGGAAACATTTTGCACCAGAAACTATTAGCCTTCACATAACACTTTATTCGAACTATTAAATTAAGGCTTTCCAACCTCATCCTATTTCGAATTACAGTTTTTGTTGAATTCATTACGGAAAACACGCGCTCAACAAAGCATGTGAGTGCGGCAAGGATAATAATATGAATTTACTTATATTTCCGAACATTTTACTGCCTGTTGCGGTTTTCACTCCGTAAGCAATTATCCAAAATTCTTCAGAGTCGGATGGAATGGTTCTGAGAAAGTTAGCCATGGGAAAGTTAAAAGATTTAAATATTCAGTTTCCGCTGCTTTTCTTTCCTTCAAAGTCAAATAGTGAATTGGCAGGTCCCTGAAACTCGCCCTCTTGTGATTCACACACTTTTATGGCGACAAAATTAAAGCTTTTTTAAAAGTATTTAATTGACGGTAATCGGTTTAAAAGTTCTTCGATTAGGGTGATTAAACATTATTAACAATCTTTTTTAATATACTGCTTAAGTCAAGTTTATCACGCAGTTCATTAGCCTCTTCTGTAAAATTATCGTGGAAAACTAAATTTTGTATTTTTTTATAATTAAAAAAAATTTATTTGAAGGGAAAAAATCGCCAATGGCGACTTCCTAAATTTTTACGCGCAAATATTAAAAAAAGAAAACGCCAAATTGGCGCGAAATCGCCATATCTGGACACTCTGCACTGGACTTAAAACTAAGAAACGGGTAACGTTTGTAAAGAGTTGATCCAATTTGGCCATCTCTCCTTTGAAAACGTTGGCCACATACCTCAATTATGGCAAAATATACTTTGAACATATGAGCAAACTATTTGATACTTGTGTTTATTGTGTTTATTGAAGAGAACAAGGATTTTGCGTTTCAATACATAGTTTTTTTCAATGCCCATTTATAGTAGGGGAGCCCAAGAGGGGATTTGGGGATTTACTCGAGCGCGTCAGTTTAACATATGGGGGGTACCCTGCATCCTGTTGAGTACCTCTGCCAAATCTAAGCCCTCAATGTTGAGCGTGACGCAAGGGATTGGGAGGGTCGCAAACTTGCAAAAAAAAACGTTACCTTGACATTCTCGAGCGCAGTCAATTTTTTTTTATTATGAAGCAAACAGCTCAAGGATAATGGGAAGTATATAATCTGACGATTTATGCAAGCCGGAGTATAGAAAATCGCCAACAAAGTTTAGCACGTGCACCTTCTGTTTTCTAAAACTACTACAACTTTTTCTACGAAATTTGTTATTTTTTGATTTGTTTGCTGTTTTCCGTTCATATTATATGTCACAAACATATGACTGTATGTATACCCAGCGAACCAGAAAATCATTCGTAAAGACTGGGGATTACGATTACTTTAATATCAAATTTAAAATAGTTTGAATTAGGATTGGATTAATCGTAAATCGAAGGAGTATTAGATTACAATTATAGTAACAAAAATTTGTATCCGATGATTTACTTTTATCTTAACAAATATCAAATAAAAATTACTTTTTTAACTTATGTATATTTTACACTACACATACACCCAGAAAAAGGTTTAGTTATAATAACCAAGATTTGGTTATAGTGATCAAGTGGCATAGTTGGATATGGCGAAATAAATATATAGTTCACGAAAGTCTGCAATTCACTTGAGACTTCTAGTTGGGACAAATGTATATTTGTTAATAATTACAAAACGACTACCTTGATTGGACAATATTGTTAGTTGAATAAAATCATTGTTGAGCAAATATAAACAATGCTTTGGTTGATACAAGTTTTCAATTAATTTTGTGAACTTGCTGTAGACTTGAATCAGCTAACCGTTTATTATTAGGAAAAAAGTTTCAGTTTGACACAAATAAAAATTTACTCGATGTTTGTTGTGTTTACTTTCTTCTTTTATTTGCATATATTAAGCATAAAAATACGTACATATTTACATAAGTTAGTTACTAAAGTAAATAATACATATGTACATATATAGTGGTAAGAATTTCCTAAAAAACAACGATGAAACAGGAACAGTCGTGCGAAAACCCAGGTCAATATCTGCTGGAAGTATACTGCTTTGCTTTTTCCTTAGCTAAATAGACACTTTCAAATTATAATTCACATGAATTATATATCCACTGAAAAACCCCGACGGTGACCATCCTTTCTGTTTTTTGCAGGACCGTACTGTTATTTAAAGGTATGTCCTGCCTAGCTTTTCAAAACAGAAAACCCCCAAAATGTACTGATTTTTTCCAAGTGTCCTGCCTTTGTCCCGCATATTCTTCGATATTTTAAAATTAACTTTTCCTAATCGAAATAAAAGCATAACTAATAATAAAAGCGATAACTAATTGATAACTACATAAGGGTAAGCTGGTTTTGAAGGTTCAACTAGTCAATGCGTTCTAAATATTGTACGGTTATGGACAATGGATGACGAGAAATTGAAGACCAGCATCAAATATATCGATAACACTGTTCTACAACCCTGCCAGCCAAAAGTGGTGAAAAATCTGGTGAAACCGCGGGTTTCGGTCACTTCAAAACTGGTGACATTTGTATGGGCGGTGTGCAGATTTTCACCACCCAGCAAAAAACACGATTACCACAGAAACGAAAGTGGAAACGAGCTAGGCGATGGGAATCGCTTACCCTTTGGCTTCAAGAAGGCCTTATTTTAACATGGGCATGTCATTGGCGGTAAGACCTTACCCGCAGCATTACCTTCAAACGAAGGGAGAACGCATGGATAAACAGAATCCAGAGAAGCGCACAAAGAATGCCTCACAGAGAAACAAATGTAGAATGCCTAGATAAGTAAATACTTATTTACATTAAATGAAAATCAGAAAATGTCTTAAAAGATTTAAATTAATTAAAATTTTTATA
>NW_016157230.1:236092-237115 GCF_001687245.7 Rhagoletis zephyria
ACGATGAAACAGGAACAGTCGTGCGAAAACCCAGGTCAATATCTGCTGGAAGTATACTGCTTTGCTTTTTCCTTGGCTAAATAGACACTTTCAAATTATAATTCACATGAATTATATATACGGTGACCATCCTTTCTGTTTTTTGCAGGACCGTACTGTTATTTAAAGGTATGTCCTGCCTAGCTTTTCAAAACAGAAAACCCCCAAAATGTACTGATTTTTTCCAAGTGTCCTGCCTTTGTCCCGCATATTCTTCGATATTTTAAAATTAACTTTTCCTAATCGAAATAAAAGCAGTGTCGATAACTAATTGATAACTACATAAGGGTAAGCTGGTTTTGAAGGTTCAACTAGTCAATGCGTTCTAAATATTGTACNTAACTAATAATAAAAGCGATAACTAATTGATAACTACATAAGGGTAAGCTGGTTTTGAAGGTTCAACTAGTCAATGCGTTCTAAATATTGTACGGTTATGGACAATGGATGACGAGAAATTGAAGACCAGCATCAAATATATCGATAACACTGTTCTACAACCCTGCCAGCCAAAAGTGGTGAAAAATCTGGTGAAACCGCGGGTTTCGGTCACTTCAAAACTGGTGACATTTGTATGGGCGGTGTGCAGATTTTCACCACCCAGCAAAAAACACGATTACCACAGAAACGAAAGTGGAAACGAGCTAGGCGATGGGAATCGCTTACCCTTTCGCTTCAAGAAGGCCTTATTTTAACATGGGCATGTCATTGGCGGTAAGACCTTACCCGCAGCATTACCTTCAAACGAAGGGAGAACGCATGGATAAACAGAATCCAGAGAAGCGCACAAAGAATGCCTCACAGAGAAACAAATGTAGAATGCCTAGATAAGTAAATACTTATTTACATTAAATGAAAATCAGAAAATGTCTTAAAAGATTTAAATTAATTAAAATTTTTATAAATCAGTTTTTATACATACATATGTATGTATTTAGGTATTTAGATTTTACTTAAAAATCGGTATGTACATACATGCATATT
>NW_016157230.1:238435-240606 GCF_001687245.7 Rhagoletis zephyria
CTTCGTAAGGAAAACATATAGCTGCACTCGTCTAGCATTGCCCACATCAGCTGGCGCATGGTTGCATTCTCTTCACGGCGAATTCAAAATAACCTTAAAAACTTTAAATAAAAAATCTTAAAATTTTTTTTTGATTTTTATTTTGCAAAATTTATTTTTCAAAATGCATTGTTAACCTAATATACACAGTTAGTAATCAATATTATGAATAAAAATTACAATTAACATTAATAATAAAGATATTTTTACATACATATGTGGCTGCCTAATTGCTTATTATTACTACTACTCCTTTGCATATAGCTGTTTTCAAAAGTTGCAAATTTTCTATAAAAAGCGATTTTAACAGTATTATAATCAAAAGAAAGGTAATCGATTTACTTTTCTTTTAATATATATTGACAGTTGAAAATCATTTGTACTGGTTCATAAAAATTCAGTTTTGTTAGAACTTTGCAAAAGGTGACAACTTTTTCATTTCTCACATATAATGTTTTCAAAAGTTGCAAAATTTCTATAAAATAGCTAACCGATTTTAACAATATTATAATCAAAAGAAAAGTAATTGATTTACCTTTCTTTTAATATATATTAACAGTTGCAAATCATTTGTAATGGTGCACAAACATTCAGTTTCGTTACAACTTTGCAAAATTTTACCACTTTTTCACTGCTTATATATAGCTGTTTACAAAAGTTGCAAAGTTTTTATGAAAACGTAAAGCGATTTTAACGGTGTTATAATCAAAAGAAAGGTAATCGGTTTACCTTTCTTTTGATATATATTAAGAGTTGCAAATCATTTATGGTGGTTCAGAAAAATTACGTTTTCTTACAACTTTGCAAAATTTGACAAGTTGGACCTACACTTTGAAGGTGCTCCTGGCGTTGAAGGTGCTGAGGGCGGAAGGTACCCATGGTGCTCCTGGCGACGAAGGAGCTGAGGATAGAAGGTACTGGTGGTGCTCCTGGCGATGAAGAAGCTGAGGGCAGAAGGTTCTAATGGTGCTCCTGGCGATGGAGATGCAAGCGTTGAAGGTGCTGATGGTGAATCCCAATCTGTTAACAAGCAAAAATATCAATTCAAATTTATAAACATATAAAAAGTCTCAAATCATACCTTAAGAATGTGACTAAGTCGCTGCTGTTTTGTAATCTAAAAGAAGAAATTACATTATAATTAAATAAAATTGTTAAATACGTATTCTCACCTTCAAAATTTTCGCAAAGTGACATTTCTTCACAGTATGTATACTGTCATCAAAACTCCGATGTTTCTAACTTGCTCGCTCTAACGCATAGAATTCTTATTAGAGTACGAATTCTTATCGGGTATGTAGCTCTAACAAAGGGACATTTTTTTGACAGTTCGAACAAAAAATTTGTAAGTGTGTGGGTGAGATGACTAAAAAGTTGTGAATGTGTTTGTAAATCGTTTGATTTTCAGGGGAAAGTGGTGAGCCGTGGCTGGCAGGGAAATCTTGTGGTAATCGCTTAAGAAACAAATATTTTCCAAGCCAATTTTCTTTGCAAACAAGCGGTTTCGTAATTTTTTCGAAAAACGTGTTTTTGGTACATTTCGGACTTATTCGTCAATATCTCATGAAAAAATTATCCAATCAACATAAGCGACCTACAGTCCTCTTGCAAAAATATATTACTTTGCCGATTTCGATGAAAATTATTAGTGTTACAAGCGACCAAAATCGAAAAATTGAAATTTCAATCATTAACTTTTTACAGTAAATGAAAATCTGATGAGAAATGTAGATGTTACGGAACACAATCTGCACAAAAAATATATATTTTTGCAAAGAGCCCATCAATACCTTTCGAACTGTTGGTCGTTTCAAGAGATATTGAGGAATAACTGAAATAGTACTTGTTAACGCAGAACTTAATAAAAACGCGTGATCGCAATGACGTTTCAAAAAGAATGACTTTATTTTCTGTAATTCCAATTTAGTACAAATTCATAACTGTTTAACAAACTGTGCGCATAAGTATGTATGTAAGTATGTACATAGAAAAGCTTATGTATGGAAATGAGTGCATATGTACAGATGTATAGACAAACCTGCTTATGTACAAAGAATATGTTCACAAAGAGAATTGCGCTTAAATACCGCAAAGCTAATTAGTATTAGGGTGTGTGGGCGAATTCTCAACAT
>NW_016157230.1:246135-249514 GCF_001687245.7 Rhagoletis zephyria
TTTTCGTGAGCTTAATGCGGTGACTGAAAAACAGCCGTGGTTGATGCCGACAGTAGATGGTGTTTTAGCAACGTTGTCTGGTAAAAAGTTTTTCACTACATTAGACCTAATGTCTGGTTATTACCAAATTGAACTCGAAGAAAACGCAAAACATTTTACGGCATTTGTCACACATAATGGGCATTATGAATTCAATAGAATGCCATTTGGTTTGCGAAACGCACCGTGTGCCTTCCAAAGGATGATGTCGAATTTGGTTGCACCTTTGAAGCATGTTGTAGTTAGCTATGTAGATGAAGTGGTTATTGCAACAGATACTGAAGAAGAAAATTTATTTTATTTGGAAGAATTTTTAAAAGTAGTTCAGCAAGAAGGGTTGACGTTAAGAATATCGAAGTGTACGTTCATGAAGCGCGAGGTAGTATTCTTAGGGCATCTTGACAATTTATGATGTGTCAAAGGATCATGAACTTCATACTGATGCATCTAGCGCTGGTGTTGCTGCTATACTTTTACAAAGGGAAGCTGATGTTTTAAAGCCGATTTCCTATTACAGCCGAGCGTGCACTCCGCAGGAGAATAACTACCATGCATATGAACTGGAGGTGCTAGCTGTTGTAGAAGCATGTGAACGATTCAGAATGTTTTTATTGGGAAAGCATTTTACAATAGTAACTGATTGCGAAGCAATTACGACTGCAAAAATGACAAAACCGATGGCTCCAAGGGTAGCACATTGGCTTCTCAAACTATTGGAATATGAATATGAAATAATACATCGTGCGGGGTCATCGATGGGTCATGTTGACGCAATGAGTCGTGCGCCGATTAAAGGTTTGGCACAGGTCGAAGATGTCAGTGCAAAGGTTCTAATGTTGTCAGTTGATGACTGGGTGCAAACCATGCAGAAACAAGATATCAAACTAAAAGAAATAATTGAAATTCTGCAAAGTGCGGATGGAAAACGAAGAGATATCAGTTCCGATTACTGCTTAAAGAACAGGCAATTGTTCCGTAAGGTTGAAAATCTCAAAAAAAAATCAAATCTTGTATTGAATGCTGTTACTGTCGAGAACCGGGGCGGAGGGTGTGTGAACTTTACGGAATGGATATACCAACTTTGCCATTTCAAATACTTCATTTAGATCATCTCGGGCCATTTGTTAAGAGTCGTCGCGGTTATGAGTACGTTCTCGTTATAGTGGATGCACTTACGAGATATTCTGTTGTAGTTCCAACTCGTTCAACGAAAGTCAAACCGGTAATAGATGCATTGAATCACTTGACTCTTTACTTCGGTTTACCACAACGAATTGTGACAGATCGTGGCACTGCTTTTACGTCTGCGGCCTTCGGTAGCTTTTGTGGGTCGAATAACATTCAGCACATTAAAGTGGCAGTGCGAACACCTCGTTCAAATGGTTTAGCAGAGCGGGTGAACCAGGCAGTACTGGCATACTT
The DNA here is from genome assembly GCF_001687245.7 of Rhagoletis zephyria. NCBI lineage: Eukaryota > Metazoa > Arthropoda > Insecta > Diptera > Tephritidae > Rhagoletis > Rhagoletis zephyria. The sequence continues at coordinate 247,597 of NW_016157230.1, forward strand.
AAGAACATCGTCAAATGATGCCAAAGATTGGGATACGCAAATCCGCATGTTACAGTGGACGCTGAATACTAAAGTGAATGCAACAACGAAATATGCAGCTATTGTTCTCATTTACGACTTTCCACTTCGCGATTTGAGTGGAAATAAAATCCTAGCAGCGTTACAAAGTGACGAAGAACAACTGTACATGAACGGTCGGCGAAATGATGCCATTCGGAATATTGAGGCTGCACGAGTGAAATGGAAAGCACGGTTCGATGCACGTTATAGTAAACCGGTGCCATTTCAGGAGGGGTCTTTAGTCCTCATAGAAGCGCCACCGTCAAAAACAGGGGAGTCTAGGAAGTTACAACCAAAATTCAAAGGACCATTTGTCGTAAAGAAAGTATTAAGATTCAATCGTTATGTAATTGAGGACCTTGAAGACATGCAGAGATCACAACGACGGTACAGTACTATTGCAACATCCGATAAGATGAGACCATGGTGTGCTCTGTTTCCGGAGATAGATGACGACGGAAATGTTGAGGATGTTGAAGGAGCAGGTTAACTTGGGACGAGTTTATGTCAGGAGAGGCCGAGCTGTCATCATCTTGTATTTAGTCTACAGCATTGTATTCAACACTTGTATGAAATTAACTTTGTATGTTACACAATTGGGTCTGAGTATGTAGAGTATGGGTTGTTAAATGAAATTAAAATGAAAAATCATTATTGAATAAAAGGAAGTCAATCAGAAAAGAAAGAAAGAAAGCTTATCTGCATTAGCAGAGCTTAATAACATCCTTTTATGAACCATACGTTAAGTTGAATGGAATTTGTAGAAATATGCTTCAAAGAAATATTTATTAGTATTAACCAAACCCTTCAACTAAATTAACGATTTGTTACAACCTAGATGAATATTAGAAGCTTTAATATATTTAGTTATAATTACCAATCGATAGTAATAGTTCCCAATCCTTGGTAACAGTTCCCAAATATTGTCAAAATTCGGGAACTAAATATCTTTAGTTGTCGAAACTAATCCTTTTTCTCAGTGTAAGAAATCACGCAATCATGGGCGATCAAAGCACTCGTGGTGTTACATGCAATATAACCTTTAAAATTTTATTAATTAAAATTTGTGAGTCACGATGAGTGGAAATAGTTTTTGTGTTTTGTCGGTCAAATTCTTATCAAAAAATTATTGCATTCGCGCCAAAAACAATAAAAAAATGTAAGGAGGTTTTGGAATATCGTCGGAGCAAACCAACTCAAAGAAAATTGCGTGCAATGTACGAAAATCTCGAATTTCCGGCAGAAACATCGTCAAATAAAGGATATCATGCGCAGTGTTACAAATTGTTCACAGCTATTAAAATACCCTCTGATTTACAAGAGACAGCGGAGTGCGATAATGGGGAAGATTCCGAATCAAATATTCCTGGTACTTCTACGACGATTCAGGCTGCTGGTATATCGACCGTCAAGTGAGTGCCAATATCACTTATGTTTTTGTATTATAGTTAAGTAAAGAAGTGCAATGGCGTGTAGGTGTTTTTTGGGTATGCACTTACAGTTGAACGGCCATACTCAATACCGATTCTTACGTCCCCGTTCGCGCACGCATGACAACACCACATGAATAAAAAAATATAATTTACCTAAAATAAATTACTAATTTATTCGTTAATTTTGAGCTCCAGGCCGGTTGTTAAATAAAACATATATTTTGGCGGTTTTATTTATTACATTTATTGCTGTCGATATTTCGCCTTCAATCTGAAGGCATCTTCAGGACTGAAAAACACCAAATGCATACATATTTACGTCAAATTACAAAAAACTTACATCAAAAACGCAACTTACATTATTGAGTTTTTCCAATCGACTAATTCTATGTGCAGAAAAATATTAACAAACAAGCTCAAAGAAC
>NW_016157230.1:250839-272548 GCF_001687245.7 Rhagoletis zephyria
CCGTGCTTTTCTACATACAGATTCTCTCCGTCCTACTGTCCACCACTTCATGTATTGTTGTTTGTATATTTTTTGTTTACATTTACGGTATTTCGACTTGCTTAAATTCTCTTGTTTATGTTTAAGTGTTCTTTGAGCTTGTTTGTTAATATTTTTCTGCACATAGAATTAGTCGATTGGAAAAACTCAATAATGTAAGTTGCGTTTTTGATGTAAGTTTTTTGTAATTTGACGTAAATATGTATGCATTTGGTGTTTTTCAGTCCTGAAGATGCCTTCAGATTGAAGGCGAAATATCGACAGCAATAAATGTAATAAATAAAACCGCCAAAATATATGTTTTATTTAACAACCGGCCTGGAGCTCAAAATTAACGAATAAATTATAATAAAAACGGCCAAAATCAAAAAACTAATCAAAATAAGTTACTATAATTTCCGTTTCATATCGTCGATGATACTGCAAAACGGTCTATGTCTATTAGTACCATTGACTAGGGATAAATCGATACCATCAAGGTATTACTCAAATCAGTACTTGTACTTGTATCAAACAAGGTATCGATACCTACTCAGTATCGGAAAGGTATCGAGTACTTGTACAAAGAACTACTATTCTGCATATTTTTCAAACTTATTGTGTTTTTTTTTACAAAAATAATGCATTTTCACAAGATAATTTTTTTAATATTTTTCACGCAAAAATTTAAGACAATTATTTTTGTATAGGATTTGATTTCAAAAACATTAGAATACATATTTACAAGATTAATAGAGAAATTTTTTTCATATAAAATAAGTTCAAGGAAAGAACTATTTTTTTTTGTTATATTTCCCAGAAACATCAACTTTTCCTGGAAGGCGGTTTCGAGATTTTGATATAGTTGTACCTGTTTTTGAGAAAAGCCAGGGATAGATGACCCAACAACCGTTATGTACAGACAGGCTTCCTTATATAGCTTTTTGTTCGATACCTACTTGGATCGCAGTAAAAAGTATCGAGTACAAAAATACTTGGTAAATTGAGAAAAGTATCGAGTATGTATTTGGATTTACTTGTATCGATTTATCCCTACCATTGACACTTAGATGGTCTCTTACGTGCACCGGAATGCATCTGTACGAATGACAAAACTGTCTACCTTTGGCTGATGAAGATGAACGGTTGCCAAAAGCGATCAGATACAGATAACAGATCAATTAAGCACCAGAGGTAATAAGTAACATAGAACGTTTTGCAGTATCACCGACGATATATATTGTTAATTACGCGGTCTAGTCCGAGACCCTAGGGCCCTTGTTTGAATCGAAAAGAAGTTCTATTCGAACGCCTAATTCTTTTATGGTACCAATCATTCGAGTTCGAACAAATTTACTATCGATTCGAACTACGGAGTAAGGGCCCAGGGCTGCCAGACCTATCTTATTTTCGAAGTAACGAAATTTAGTGAATAAGTTGAGTTATATCGTCACCTGAAATTCAAAAACACGTAACAAACATCATCGCTGAAATTCAAAAAGTCATAACTAATAAAAAATTCAAAATTCACTTTTTGATTTATATGATGGATTTCATCAAATTACAACTCCCACATAATTTTATGAAAAAAAACAAATAAAAAAATTATGACTTTTTCAATTCAGATGCGATGTTGTTACGTCTTTTTGCATTTCAGGTGTTTATGTATTTGTCTAAGAATGTATGCAGATCTGATTGCTAGGGTAGGCAGCCCTTTTAGAGGTATAAGGTCGGAAAGGTACGGAAAACGCTACTTACCTTTGTTAAGCCAAAATGCTGGTTTTTATATTTGGTTTTTTATTTTGTTCGGAAAATTTGTCATTTTAAATCTTAACAGTCAGATAAATTTTAAAATTGATTGCTGAAACAGTATAATGAATTAATTTTGTAAAATGGAATAATATATGAAACATTCCAACTCGACGGGTGGGACATTGTAACTCATTTTTCTCGAAACTTTAAGTAATTTCTCTTTAACCATTAATTTAATAAGTTTCAAAATGCTAATACTTGAAGTCAGATATGTGTTTAACACGAAACTCATAAAGTATAAAACTAAATTATATTTCTTGCACAGAAAATTCACATTTTCCAAGAGTGACGGGTGGGACAATAATAATACCCACTTCACTGAGTTGTTAGATACGTTTCCAAATTTTAAACTATAAACATTTCGTTGATAGTGCTTTTCTCGTTTGTAGCTAATAGAATGTTAAGGTCCATTTTATGCTTTGATGGCATTATTTCTTCGAAAATAAAATTGGTGTGGCGGCCTTGGATCTTACCCTAGTAGGGAGGCCAAAATATCATGGCCAAACGGCTAAGGACGTAGACTTAATTTTGGCCTCTAGATTACAATGAAAAGGGAAAAACTAAAAAAATTATTTAATGAAAATGGAAAAACTAAAAAAATGCGTTATTTTATAAATTTTACCTTTGTTAAAGTTCGATTTTTTTTCATAAAACTTCTCCACTAAATATCTCAAAATTTTTTCGTGAAAACGGCATCGTAATCTAGAGCCCAAAATTAATTTTACGTGTTCGCCCGTTTAGCTGTGATATTTCAAAACTTTTAAAATTTACCTAATCATCAGGTTACTTAATGGGAAAACAATTTTTTCAGTGTGGAGGTATCAAGCATCTTTCAGGGAAACATTGGGGATATTGACGATACATTTTTTTTCGACGACCCTGTCAGTAATGTAGATTTATCATTAGAAAAATGCTTCATTTGTGAAAAAGAACGCAAACGTCTACATGGTCGTGAAGTTCCATTGGCTGTAAATAGACTTCGAACTATAGATCTGTGGAAAAGTGCAGCAACTGAATATAATGACCAGGGAACGGATTTTATGGAAATTTCATTTTTTTTCTGCTAAAGAGATAGCGTATATTCGATTAAGATTGTCCACGATTTAGCTTTCCCTGATTCCATATATACACATTTGATGTTGCCTTTTTTTGCCTTTTTTAAGATATTTGCCTTTTTTTGCCTTTTTTAAGATATTTGCCTTTTTTTGCCTTTTCTACCTTTAAAAAAGTGATTATAGCATTTACAATTTTTTTTTTTAGATTAAAAAATATACACATGCCCATGCGGCTTATAGAAGCGCAGGGACCTCTTGCCAAATTGGTGTTGGAAAAATTCAAAGCCGTTTTCTCAGCTAACGTAGGCTTGGAGACAATAAGGGGTGTGGATAAAATTGTAAAGGGCTAGGAAAACGCCCTTATTCCTGATAATATGAACGTTTCAAACGTTCCATATTTAAATTGGGCTCCACTTGTATCAACTTACGTCGAGCGCACATTTAGTACATTCAAGGCTTTTCTTCGCGAAAATCGAATGAAAATGCTGCCAGAAAACTTCAAAATGCATCTTGTGGTTCAATGTTACTACAACTATACAGATTAAAGTTTTATGAGTTAGAAACTCGAAAGGATAAAATAGTCAAAGATTCAAAGTACAAATTTTTCATATAATGAAACTAGTTCATAGTTTTTCTCTTTTTACTTGTAATATAAACATTTCTAATATAAATGTATTTTTTGATTGTTCTTCGTATTTTCTGTCTTTTTTTAGTGCCTTTTCCTGCCTTTTTCGCTATTTTTTTTTGCCTTTTTTGCAACACCTAGTGCCTTTTCCTGCCTTTTTCGCTATTTTATTTTGCCTTTTCCAGCCTATTTCGTTACTTTATTTTGCCTTTTTTATAGGTTTTTAGGTCCTAAAAATCCGTTCCCTGATAATGACATACAAATGTTGGAAAAGATAAGCTTGTTCACTAACGATTCAGATATTCCATATCATAAATGTTGTAAAGATCAATATGTGCGAGAAATTTCGAAAGAAGATGACAGTGAATTTCATATTAAGAGGAAGGCATTGAACACTGCTTACTCCATGCCATGCGAAATGTTGGAGGAAAACGTGGTCAACAATAACGAATGCTTGTTTTTTGATTACGTCAAGAAAGAATACCAAAAACTACTAGAAGAACAGATCAGATTGTTATCAAATTCTGTTAAAAATACATCCTTTTCAGATCGTCACTTGGAAAGAAAATTAATGAAGACTTTTGACAACAAGATCAAAATTATTTATGCAGAAAAGAAAAAGTTTCTCGCACCATTTTCCGCATATATTTTAACTTACAATAATTTGTTCAAAACTATGACAACAAAAGAATCCATTCGTTCAGCTGCAAAAGAAATTCGAGAAGAAATTCTTAACTCGACCAGAACAAAATTGCCTGTAGGCTGTACTGCTGAAGATTTGATGACTGGTGAATGCAATTACGTGCCAGAGCTTTTACCCTGCTTCTTTGAAACGATAATTTGGGGTGATATTTCTCATCTATCAAAAACATCACGTGAAAATAAAAAACTAATAAGATCTTGCAATTTTTTTCCTTAGACAAGATCTGATTTACGTTGCTTTCAGCCACAAAATTAAAACATCAAAACATATTACTCTGGGTTTGGCAGTGAAGAGCTTGTGTAATAACAAAAAAATTATTAATATACTGTCCAAATATGGGCACTGCTGCTCCTATACTACATTAGAAGAATTAGAGACTGAAATGACATTTTCAACGCGAAACAGTACATTCGTGTGTCCAATTTCGATCGCTTTTTTGAAACACTTAATGGTAAAGACACTTTACACGACACGGTGGGGCTAATCTATCAAGATGTTATTCAAAATGAACATACGATGTCTGTGGTATCTCCAACTCTTTGTGAAAATGAATATCCAACTAACAGTGCACCGTACTTGGCTCTTTTTCGGAATCGTCTATGATCACTACATAGAGAAAGAGAAGACACAGAACCTTCGAGGAAATTACTTTTGACATGCATCCATATACAAAAAAAATAAAAATTTCAACTTGGAATCAGCTGGACATTTCCGAACTCAATCAAACACCACATAATTTTATGATGTCAAAACAATTGGATGTAGCGTGGATGTTGTTGCATACGTACAGGATACCAGATGTCCCAATGTGGGTAGGATACGAAAGTAAAATTTTGATTGACGATTCACCAATCGAAAAAGTTTCTTATCTCACACCAATAAACGCACCTCCCACCAATAATTTCACTGTCTTAAAAACTCTGGAATTGAGTCAAGATATTGCGAGGGAATGTCAAGCTACATACATCCAGAACACCTATGATCTAGCTATTGCTAGAATAAGTTACAGTATTCAAGCTCAAGAATCCCCGAAATTCGACAACATTTTTGTTCATTTGGGAGTCTTTCATATTGAGATGGCTTTTTTCAAAGCAATTGGCACCTTCATAGAAGACTGCGGGCTATGCCATATCATGACTGAAAGTGGCCTGATTGCTACCGGTTCAGTTGCAGGTTTTATCGCCGGAAAAAACTATAACAGGTGCAGACGGTTACATCCTTTAATGGCACTATCACTGCAACAGTTACATTTTGAATCCTTTCTGGAAAATACAAACTTGGCAATCCAAAAATCAGTACTAGAATATATCACTACATTTATACAGCAAAACGATATCTCTCCACAAGTTCAGCATTCAGAAACACAACAGCTAATTCAGTCCTACGATCAATATCCAGCAGACACTCTAAAAGGCAAGCACGGGAAAACAGCACAATTTTACGCGATATATATCGATTTGATAAATCTTTATCACATATTTATTAAAAATATTAGAACAGGAGATTTAGATTGCAGAATGTGGACAAGACACATCCAGGCCTACGAGCCGAAATGACTAAAGGCTCGTTTGGTATTAGAAGAACCGTTAAAGCAGTTTCGCGGATTCCGGTAGATTTGACGTTAGAACAAACGATAAATGGTGATGCAGCACGTCGACTCACTGGAATCGTTAATCTGACAAATTCTATTGCTGCTAGACAACGCTGGGTACGAAACCACGGAGCCCGAACGCGAATAATATCACATGTGCTAGCCCGTGCAGGACTTGACAAGAGCCATCAAGACATCGCTGCTGACCTGCAACCAGACCGAATGAAAAAACCATATTCTAGCTTTCTTGGACAGTATTCAACAGACCATCAACCCATTTTCTCTTGCAATAGATAAATATCAATTGTTCAACATTTCAACTGGGCAAGCTACAACTCCTGAAATAGCAAAAAGCTTATTGCACGCAGTTTCATCCGGAACATTCCTGCGAGATCAATTCATTATGGAATGTAATACGAATTCAGATAGATTTCACCAACCATTGAAAAAAATTCGGTATTGACATTTGCAAGTTTGAAGAAGAAAAATTGTATGAAAATTGGCCACAAAGTACATGAAGTTAGAATGCAGCGGGATTTATTCGGCCGTTTATTGTCTCTATCGCAGGAAACGCAGATAGAACTTGAAAAAATTCTTTGTTTTCCAATAACTCCAATTCCGCTATCACTCTGCCATATAGATGGTTCTGTTAACAAGACTGTTAAGTCGGTATTGGGGAAAGAGTTGGAAAAGCAAACCGAATCCCTAGAACAACCACCATCTCATCTAGATTTTGTAATTGTAGATGGATTTTTCTTTTTAAATACTTTCTAAGAAATGCCGCGCAGTTTTGGAGATGTGTCAAAGAAAATCTTGAAATGTCTTACCCATAGCTCAGCAAATAGAGTAGCCATTGTATTTGATCGCTATTTCACACATTTTCATTTCACATTAACGGAATGCGATTTCAACACGGCACTTTATAGACGAGGCAAAAAAAGGCCTCTACAAATTTTCTTGCAGTCAGAAATTTTTCAAAAGGCATTAGCAGATTTGGGATCAGAGGTTTATAGTATAGATGAAGGTTTTGATACAATGCAATCTTTTATTTGCCACTTGTACGGCTTAAAAAAATAGCTGATGTCAACCGAGCTAGCATAGAAATCTTCAATAAAACGTATCTGATATATCCCAGCCCTTCTCTTTGAACGTACGTAATTATGACGCATGTAACTTTCCACCGTGCCAATCGGAGTTACTGCAGCACTTATTAAGAACGAGATATATTGCATGCTTGTGGAGGAATGCATACAAGTCATGCATCCTCAACATGTCACCAAAAGGTTATGGAAGGAAAGACTCAAATGGAAAATTGGAGATGAGCTGGTTCGTTGGTGATCAATTACCAGAAGCTTATGAAGATGTTATCATAACACCAGATATCCTAGGGGATTCAGGTATAATAATTTGTCAATTCTATAACACACTTTTCACTAGATTTGTAAAAAAATATTGTCAATCACTTCTTGTTGCAGATGGGCAAGATGCAAAAGGAATTGACGACCAAGTCGAACCGGACTTGTTGTATGATGATAGATCCACGGATGAAAATGAAGAATAAAATACATATTTTACGCTTATAATAATATGTTTTTACTATTATATATTTTTGGTTGACTGTCCATCTCAGAAAACCCCTCCAGATAATCGTCAGATTATGGAACAGCACGACCAGGGCATCGAGATGAACCTTCTGTATGAAAATCTGACGCGCTTGAGTAAATGCAAATGGCGTTTTTTTTGCATTTTCAAGAACACGCAACGAGCTTGCGTCACATCTGAATCGTCAGATTATTGAATGGGAGATTCATTTGGGTCCATTTAACNATTTTCATTTCACATTAACGGAATGCGATTTCAACACGGCACTTTATAGACGAGGCAAAAAAAGGCCTCTACAAATTTTCTTGCAGTCAGAAATTTTTCAAAAGGCATTAGCAGATTTGGGATCAGAGGTTTATAGTATAGATGAAGGTTTTGATACAATGCAATCTTTTATTTGCCACTTGTACGGCTTAAAAAAATAGCTGATGTCAACCGAGCTAGCATAGAAATCTTCAATAAAACGTATCTGATATATCCCAGCCCTTCTCTTTGAACGTACGTAATTATGACGCATGTAACTTTCCACCGTGCCAATCGGAGTTACTGCAGCACTTATTAAGAACGAGATATATTGCATGCTTGTGGAGGAATGCATACAAGTCATGCATCCTCAACATGTCACCAAAAGGTTATGGAAGGAAAGACTCAAATGGAAAATTGGAGATGAGCTGGTTCGTTGGTGATCAATTACCAGAAGCTTATGAAGATGTTATCATAACACCAGATATCCTAGGGGATTCAGGTATAATAATTTGTCAATTCTATAACACACTTTTCACTAGATTTGTAAAAAAATATTGTCAATCACTTCTTGTTGCAGATGGGCAAGATGCAAAAGGAATTGACGACCAAGTCGAACCGGACTTGTTGTATGATGATAGATCCACGGATGAAAATGAAGAATAAAATACATATTTTACGCTTATAATAATATGTTTTTACTATTATATATTTTTGGTTGACTGTCCATCTCAGAAAACCCCTCCAGATAATCGTCAGATTATGGAACAGCACGACCAGGGCATCGAGATGAACCTTCTGTATGAAAATCTGACGCGCTTGAGTAAATGCAAATGGCGTTTTTTTTGCATTTTCAAGAACACGCAACGAGCTTGCGTCACATCTGAATCGTCAGATTATTGAATGGGAGATTCATTTGGGTCCATTTAACATCCCTTGTGAATATCTGACGCGCTCGAGTAAATTTTTTTTTACCCATTTTTGACCCTTCCGTACGCCCACCCCCACCATGGAAACCGGCAGAATAGCATTTCTCCGTCATCAGAAACACGTTTGATTTATTCAGTATCAATATCTGACGCGCTCGAGTAAATCCATGTAACTGTTTTTTTTTAAATTTTTGGAAGCCTGTAGATCCTCCCCCACCGCTGGAAGGAAAAACATCACATTACCTTTTTTTCTTCCAATCATATAATCTTCATAATCCAATAGGTCCCCACGACGCTCGAGTAAATCCCGATTTAGCATAGTGGGCACCCCTACTATTATGGTAGCATGAATAATCTGCTTGTCAGGTTGTTAATATTGTGAAGTACTTTCACAAAAATACACTTATCCACATGGTTATTAAATATGTTTTATCAGATATTCTTTTGTAAATTTGTTAATGAAGTTTTCAATGAATGAAAAATATAGACAGTTGTTGGAAGGCAAGCAAACGATACTGAAGCTACTCCGGATTTGAATTCTTTACAAATGGCAATATATGTAGGGCTGTAACCTGTGGAGTTTGAAACTGCTGAATTGATAGCAAGGTACATTGAACAGGTAGTATCAGTAGAGCAGCTGATTTGATTTATTAAATTATTTGGTCTCGAAAGTGTCAAATATTTTTAATTTTTTCTCGCAAAAATTCTAAATTGTTAAAATCCATTTGCATGTGAAACCTTTTTCCACACAAAACAAGCGATTGAAAAGCAGCTTTTAGAACGTTCGTCCAACTCAGTAGTACAACCGCTGATTACTGGGCCTTGCAAGGGATGGATCAATGCTTCGAGAAGCGAAAAAATTTACCAGGGAAGAAAGTTTCAACAATTTTTATTTTTTCCAATTTCAATTTTGTATTTTTTATTATTTTTCGTATTTCACATGGCACGCTTTGATTTAGAAGAAAACATTCAGAACAGTTTNCCATCTCAGAAAACCCCTCCAGATAATCGTCAGATTATGGAACAGCACGACCAGGGCATCGAGATGAACCTTCTGTATGAAAATCTGACGCGCTTGAGTAAATGCAAATGGCGTTTTTTTTGCATTTTCAAGAACACGCAACGAGCTTGCGTCACATCTGAATCGTCAGATTATTGAATGGGAGATTCATTTGGGTCCATTTAACATCCCTTGTGAATATCTGACGCGCTCGAGTAAATTTTTTTTTACCCATTTTTGACCCTTCCGTACGCCCACCCCCACCATGGAAACCGGCAGAATAGCATTTCTCCGTCATCAGAAACACGTTTGATTTATTCAGTATCAATATCTGACGCGCTCGAGTAAATCCATGTAACTGTTTTTTTTTAAATTTTTGGAAGCCTGTAGATCCTCCCCCACCGCTGGAAGGAAAAACATCACATTACCTTTTTTTCTTCCAATCATATAATCTTCATAATCCAATAGGTCCCCACGACGCTCGAGTAAATCCCGATTTAGCATAGTGGGCACCCCTACTATTATGGTAGCATGAATAATCTGCTTGTCAGGTTGTTAATATTGTGAAGTACTTTCACAAAAATACACTTATCCACATGGTTATTAAATATGTTTTATCAGATATTCTTTTGTAAATTTGTTAATGAAGTTTTCAATGAATGAAAAATATAGACAGTTGTTGGAAGGCAAGCAAACGATACTGAAGCTACTCCGGATTTGAATTCTTTACAAATGGCAATATATGTAGGGCTGTAACCTGTGGAGTTTGAAACTGCTGAATTGATAGCAAGGTACATTGAACAGGTAGTATCAGTAGAGCAGCTGATTTGATTTATTAAATTATTTGGTCTCGAAAGTGTCAAATATTTTTAATTTTTTCTCGCAAAAATTCTAAATTGTTAAAATCCATTTGCATGTGAAACCTTTTTCCACACAAAACAAGCGATTGAAAAGCAGCTTTTAGAACGTTCGTCCAACTCAGTAGTACAACCGCTGATTACTGGGCCTTGCAAGGGATGGATCAATGCTTCGAGAAGCGAAAAAATTTACCAGGGAAGAAAGTTTCAACAATTTTTATTTTTTCCAATTTCAATTTTGTATTTTTTATTATTTTTCGTATTTCACATGGCACGCTTTGATTTAGAAGAAAACATTCAGAACAGTTTTTGACACTTTCGATACCAGAAGCAACAACAAAATACACGCAAATGTTTTTGCTCTAATGCTACTACCTGTTTGATATGCCTTGATTGATAGCTTACATAAATTCTGGAAGAAGTTCATCCCAAGTGCTATGTTTTCCGTCAGCAAATTGAGCAATCACAGCTTTGATTGTTCTATAAGCCCTTTCTGTTTGATTTTCTTGGGGCATATATGGAGCTGTGTACCGTACACTAATGCCTAATTGTTTTTGTTATTTTATGGCCTTATAACAATTATATTCAACAATTTTTATTGAGCTTGAGGCCGTTTTTAATGAAAAACTTATTGTGGAAAAGCAACAATAATTTGAAAAAATGGTAGAAGTGATAGCTATTTCGGAAATCACCACATTTCCTCATCACACTTCTTTCAGTAGGATTCGAACCGACGATCCCACTGACTCAGCCAGTTGCCTGCGCACTGTGCTAAGTTCGCCTTGTAAATTATTGTTGCTTTTTACTCACTTTTTCATTTGTTAAGCCAACAAAATCAAGCGCAGCTATTCCGCTGCTATTCACACTTGATCATGTGGTTGTTGGTTTTATTGGTTTTTTGTTAATAATTCTATTTTTAGAATGTTTAACTTTTAGGTGTGCTCGTCCTTAAGTTATTTGTTTTTGTTATTTTATGGCCTTATAACAATTATATTCAACAATTTTTATNCAAATATTTTTAATTTTTTCTCGCAAAAATTCTAAATTGTTAAAATCCATTTGCATGTGAAACCTTTTTCCACACAAAACAAGCGATTGAAAAGCAGCTTTTAGAACGTTCGTCCAACTCAGTAGTACAACCGCTGATTACTGGGCCTTGCAAGGGATGGATCAATGCTTCGAGAAGCGAAAAAATTTACCAGGGAAGAAAGTTTCAACAATTTTTATTTTTTCCAATTTCAATTTTGTATTTTTTATTATTTTTCGTATTTCACATGGCACGCTTTGATTTAGAAGAAAACATTCAGAACAGTTTTTGACACTTTCGATACCAGAAGCAACAACAAAATACACGCAAATGTTTTTGCTCTAATGCTACTACCTGTTTGATATGCCTTGATTGATAGCTTACATAAATTCTGGAAGAAGTTCATCCCAAGTGCTATGTTTTCCGTCAGCAAATTGAGCAATCACAGCTTTGATTGTTCTATAAGCCCTTTCTGTTTGATTTTCTTGGGGCATATATGGAGCTGTGTACCGTACACTAATGCCTAATTGTTTTTGTTATTTTATGGCCTTATAACAATTATATTCAACAATTTTTATTGAGCTTGAGGCCGTTTTTTAATGAAAAACTTATTGTGGAAAAGCAACAATAATTTTGCTTTTCAACAATAAGTTTTTCATTAAAAACGGCCTCAAGCTCAATAAAAATTGTTGAATATAATGCCTAATTTTAATAAAAAATTCTTGAACCTACGACTGGTAAATTGAGTACCATTATCGGCTAAAAAGATTTTAGGAACTCCAAAGCGCGAAAGTATGCATTGGGCGAGCGTAGTGGAACCAATTCTACCCATTTCGAAAATTTGTTAAAAAAAACCCAAGTGTTGAATTGCCATGTTTCGAACGAGGCAAAGGACCAACGAAATCAGCGCACAGTACTTCCTCCCATGGTTCTTTAGGTGTCTCTGAAAGCATCATTCCCGCTGGGCGTTGCTGTGATGCTTTATATTTCTGAGAAGATTTACACCGCTGTACATAACGTCTTCTGTCACGATCCATACCTGGCCAATAATATCGATTGATAATGCGAATAGTAGTTTTTCTTATTCCCAAATGACCAGCAGTCAGACTATCGTGGTTTTCCATAAGAACTCGAACTCGATCAGGTTTATCGACACACAATTTCCAAGGAGTGCAATCGCTATCGTCTGTCTGAGTGGAAATACGACGATAAAGTTCCCCATTTTCGATACAAAATCCAGGATTAGCTTGCCCATTCCTGCGAACTTCTTCTATTTTCTTCTTTAGCCAGTTGCACTGCTGATTATCAGATGTTAATCGTAAATCTTCTGTTGGTTGACGTGATAATGTATCGTCGACTGTATTCAGCTCACCTCTTCTATACTGCATATCAAACTGATACTGTTGTAACTCTAAAGCCCAACGTGCAATTCGGCCGGAAGGACTTTGGATTGAGTTTAACCATTTTAATGCTAAATGATCCGTTACAACTGTAAAATGGTATCCTTCAAGATACTGCCTCATTTTCCTGATGGCCCATATGATAGCTAAACAAACTTTCTCCGCCGTAGAAAACTTTAATTCAACGGTACTCAAATGTCGACTTGCGTATGCGATGACTTGCTCTTTTCCATCGTTTTTTTTTGTGTTAAGCAGCCCCCAAACCGTAATCGCTGGCGTCAGTCTGAAGAATGAATGAACAAGACAGGTGCTTCTGTGAGCTTGAGTTTGAGGCCTTTTGATGTTCCTCCTGCCACTCCCACTTTTATCCTTTCCGCAACAAACGGTTTAAAGGATGTGCTATTTGAGAAAACTCTGGTACAAATCTTCGATACCATGAAGTGGTACCAATAAATCGACGTAGCTCTCGAATATTTTGTGGTATATGCAAGTTTCTTTTAGCATCTATCTTTTCAGGATCCATGTGAGCTCCATCTTCACTAATTATGTGGCCCAGGTATCTAGTTTTGCGTGTGAAAAACGAACACTTATCGACATTAATTCGCAGATTAGCTGCACGTAGTTTTCGAAACACTTCTGCTAGCATTGATTTATGTTCTTCCAAATCCAAATAAGCAAAAACGACAGATTCAAGATCAGCACCGATTACTTTATCCAGTGCACGTTGAAATGTGGCTGGAGTCGAATGTAAACCAAATGGCATAACACGCAATTGGAAAAGTCCACGACCTGGTACTGTAAATGCGGTAAACTGTTTACTGTTTTCTTTAATCGGTATCTGCCAATAACCATCTTTCAGATCAAGGCTGCTGAAATACTGAGCATTACGAAGTCGATCAAGGATATGTTTTATTCGTGGAAGAGGATATGCATCTGGTACAGATTTTGCGTTAAGTTGTATGTAATCGATGCACATTCGCCATTGTCCGTTCTTTTTTTTAACCAACAAAATGGGAGTACTGAAAGGGCTCTGTGAAGGTTCAATACAACCTTTTCCAAGTAATTCGTCTTCCTTTTCGTTGATAACACTTTGCATTGCAGGATTTCGAGGAAAATTTCGCTGTTTAATTGGCCAATCATCTTTCATAACAATTTTGTGTGTGGTAACATTCCAAGGTCCCTGTACCTCTTCAAATTACATTAATTCGTTTTGCAAAAATTCTTTAATCGATGCCTCTTCTGAAATTTCTTTTGTCAACGTACATTTAAGATGTTTCGCTGATGTACTAATTGGCGGTAATTGAAGTTTTGCATTCCCAAAGGATATAAAAGTACTCATTCCTTTCAGGAAATCCATTCCAAGAATGATGTCATCTATAACCGAATCCATAACCATAAATTGAAATTTTGATAACATTTTGTTAAACTACTGCAAATCCGTTTCTAAAACGAATTTAATTTCTTCTGTAAACCCGTTAGCCATCCGAATTTTAGTTTTCAGTGATTTAAGTTTGTGATTTAAATGAAAACGAGAAACAAACTCTTGGCTGATGAAACTGCGCGAAGATCCCGTATCAATTGTGGCTTCCGCTTTAGTATTTTCAAGTTGAATGTTGGCAATGATTCTGTTGTTGTTGTATCGGAGAGTACCTACTGAGATGTCTGAGACCTCGATTCCCCTCCATTCAATCGAAGCCTGTGTTGGTTTCCCGCATCTTTTTTGCAACAGTCAATCGTCTTTATGTTACGACGACCACAAACCCAACAAAAGTAAATTTATGCTTGTTGACAATCCTTTGCAAAATGTCCTTGACCAGCACATGGATGACATGCGTTTCGCATGTGGTTTGGTTGTTGTTGCAAAGCGTTTGACGGTTCCTTTCGTTGGTCTAATTGATTAATTTTTACAGCTTGTCTAGTTTGATCCTTTAGTATTTCTTCAAAGTCTTCAGCCAATGATGTAAGTAAGAGAATCAAAGTCCGCTCTCCTGATGTAGAGTTGGTAATCAGGCTTACTATTGCGATAAATTCGTTCCAATTGCAGTCCCTCAGGAATTTTCGTATGTCGCATCAAGTCACATACGCTTAAAACATAGTCCTTGAAAATTTCGTTTGGCTTTTGATGACGAGTCCTAATTTAATCCTCCAGGGTTTCAAAGTAACGTGGTGGCAAAAATAGTTTCAAGAAATCGTCCTTGAAATCTTTCCAGCATGGCCAGTTTCGCCTGCAGTTGCGATACCAGAGCAAACCCTTGTCTTTGAGTAGCTCGGGCATGATTTTCATAACCATATCTCGCGGCAGAGCATAAACTTCCGTCAGTTCTTCAACTCGTTCGATGAAAAAGATAGGATCTTTCATACCGTCGAATTTAATTGACCATTTTCTGACTTGGTCAATAACTGCTGCATATGGATGATTGCTGTTACTTACTGAAGGTAGATGATTTTTCACAAGATGATTTCGCTGAATATTGTCCCTCTAATTCGGTATTTCTTGGTTCAACAGGAACTGCATCATCTTTGTTGGATAGTTGTTCGGAAGAAGATCTCACTGAATACTGTTATTCCAATTCTCTTAACTGCCGTTGAATACTGCCAGAATCTTGAATTGGAAAATACTGCAGGATATCCACAATCTCGTCCCTGTGTAGATTATAAATCCATCTGGTTCTTATCCTCTCGGACGCCATTTGTAAAGAATTAAAATCCGGGGTAGCTTCAGTAGCTTTCATTCATTGAAAACTTCATTAACAAATTTACAAAAGAATATCTGATAAAACACTTTTAACAACCATGTGAATAAGTGTATTTTTGTGAAAGTACCTCACAATATCGCGACGAAAAAGTGACAATGGAACTATCTCCTTTTTTGTATCATGGTAAAACATGTAATTTTCAAAGCTTGCCTTTGAGTTCGCGCATTTTTCTTCATTTGATTTTATTTTTTTTTATAATTAAGTGTTGTAACTTCTTACATATCGCACATGATCTTCAAAGGTGGCACAACTTAAAATTCCACGTTCGTCAGAAAATGTGAAAAACTATTTCTTAGCACATGCTAATCATATGGGCAGGTTTTTTTTCAATAAATTATAACAAAAATTTGCTCCAGCTTTTGCTGAAGGTAAATAAAAGTTCTGTGTACATTTTTAGTGCATATTTTCAAATGCCGAATTTTGAGCTGTGTCACTGTTGAAGATCGTGTGCGATATGTTACAATATTTAAACAACATTTTTAATGAAAGTCACATTTTGGTAGGCTGAGAGCTATTGGTACAAACCAATTGTGGTAGGAAAAAAATATTTTGAATGGAAATACTGGTCGGCACCAGCGTTTGGACTTTACTGCAATTGCAGTAGATCTATTGTTCTACTGCGTCACTGCGATTTTTTGAAATCTACTGCAATTTATTTTAAAGGTAATTTTTGTATTTATTTTTTTATTCAAGACAAAAAAGCATTTTTTATGACCACTTGAATTACTACAATTCGAAAACATATAAATCTGTTGACGAAAAATATATTTTGAGTCAATAAAAGGTGTTTCTGCAACATAACATATAGTTATGTATGTATCTATGTACTTACGTATTTGTATGTAAAATATATTTTATTAGTATAATATTATTATTTTTTTTTGTTATTATATAACAATAGGTTTGTATAATAACTTCTCCAGTAAAACATTGCAGAGAGAGCGTAAAAGCAAAATAGAGCGTAAAATTGAGAAGAGAAAACTAGCAGAAAAAGTTATTGAACACAAAACTAGTAAAAACTTGCAAGTGCACAGTTGTTGCACCGTTTTGATATTCTGTTGTAAGCATTTTACTATTTATAAATCAGTTTTAAACTCTTTGCTTTACACACAAGCACTTACACAGTCAGTACATCGTTAATATTTTGATTTCCTGTCATTTTACTTTTTTTGTGCTAAACCCATTCAACAAATGGCGGCTTTTGACTTCTATTCTTCTTCTTCTTCTGCTAGCTAATTTTTGCTAGTAAAAATTTCACTAGCAAGAATTTGCAGCTCTCCCGTGTTGTTACGCTCTCGATTCAGTGCTCTCTTGCAAATTTTTTGGGTTATCATACACTTTTCCAGTAAAAATTTGCAGGTTCCAGTACAAATTAGTACTGACTATTGGCTACTATACAAACCTAATTACATTTAACAATTTTAGGCTTTCTGCACATTGGTCGTCCAACCACAGTTGCTTCATCGTCACAATCATGATGCAACGATTACATGACGACTACACTTTCGCACACTCGGTCGTGATATTTCAATTCATTTGTCGGCTAAAAATTCGCTTAGAGCAGGTATTTTCTGTTTTTATGGTTGATATTTTCGCGAAATTTTAACAAAAACCTGCAATTCTAAAATTGAACTGTGCCACAACAATTCTAGACATAATTTTCCATTAATCGCTCTTCTTTTCTTTTCCTGAAATGCGTTTTGTGTACACACACAGAGGCTTTTTACAATTTCGTCATATTTGATAGTTAAAATTCTCACATTTATTGAATTTTATTGCAATTATCCACTTTTTAATGATTTCCACAGATTTTATGCAAGATATACTAATTTTTATGCAATTTTAATGCAAATATTAACCTTTTCACTAATTGTTCCCAATAAAATGTAAGCAAACAACGCGTGCATAACGATTACCAAACGACACTGTCGTACTTATCAGGTGCAATTCCGTATTCCTCGGACTAAAACTAGTAAAACTGTCAAAAAATGAAAATTCGCTCAGAGCGAGAGTGTAACAAATGGTAATTTCTGTCAACTTCAACATAACCTCCAAATTTTGGTTGTAAATTTTTGCTTATTTTGTACGTTAAACACACTCAGTTCACACATGTAAATAACCAAAAATCCTTTCAAATTCATTAGAATCCACTTAAACAAGTAATTAAACAACAATTTTCAACAAAAATTAGCAGAGTGCACTTTTCTTTGGTTTACCATTTGGTTTCCAAACACACTACAGCTGATCGTTTGACACATTTACCAGAATTTACCATCAAAAAATCTTCGGACTAAAACTGGTAACTTCTTACAGAGAGAGGACATTATTTACTCTCTTTTTTGCACTCTCAATAGTCAGAGAACCGAGTACGGGATCGCTTTCCAGTAAAATCTGACTGATTCTGACTATTTATGACTAGTCCGGACTCGTGCGGGATCGCAACTATCTGTTTCTGCATCTTCTATGATTTGCCGATAACTAGCCGATAACGGCAAGTGTGCAGAGAAATGCATGTGCTCGGCTCAAAATTTCAGGGCGAGACGATAATGCAACCATGATTGGACGACCAGTGTGCAGATAGCCTTATTGAGCTAGAGGCCGTTTATAATGGAAAATGTTGTGGAAAAACAACAAATATTTTACAGATGGTATAAGTTCAATAAAACTGTTAAATATAATTGTTATAAGGCCATAAAAATAACAAAAATTTAACCTAAAAAGGACAAGCACACCTTAAAGTTAACTATTCTAAAAATAGAATCTTAACACAAACAAACAACAAACAAACATCACATGATCAAGTCTAAATAGCAACAAAATCGTTGCCTTTGATTGTGTTGGATTGACCAAATGAAAATGTTGAAAAAGTAATAGCAATTTACAAGGCGCGCCTAGCTCAGTGGGTAAGACCACTGGCTTTGGCAGCCGAGGTTTCGAATTCAAATCCCAATGAATGAGGAGATGTGGTGATCTCCGAAATAGCAGCTAAATTAGAAAAATATTTTTCCTACATGGAAAATATTTTCTTTAATTTATAAAAATATATTTATATTACAAGTTAAGTTTTTTTTACTTTTTATTTTAGAGTTTCCAATTTCAAAGTTGAACAAAAACTGAATTTCTACAAAATTTTCTACTGCTTAAATACCTTTTTGAAAACGAATACCTTGTTTTTTCAAAATATATTTCAAATAGTTATTTTCAAAAAAGTATTTAAATTGTTTATGAATAGTTTCTGAAACAAAATACAACGTATTAATTATTAACTTCTCCCCCTCTTAAAAACGGAACGTCCTCGTTTCGATAAATACAAAAAACTCTGAACAATATAATTAATACATTTTATCACTGGTGACGACCACGCATTATTTTCAAAACCTTAGTCATGAGCGGCGCCTTCTTTGCACGCATAGGTGCATGGGAAACTGCATGGCATGCAGTAGCCGTGGCACGTTGACGTGTAACTCCCACTTTGGCTGCATTTGGAGTAACGCTGGAAAACGCTGCTACACGCGCTACTGTCGTGACTACCACTTTGGCCTTTGTTCCATACTGCACCTGTTTGCGTAGTACATTTCGTGGCGGTTTCACTACTGAATCTACAAATGCTAATTGTGTTTTTCGCACAGCAATTATTTTCTGTTACTATTACTACGTTTACACGTAAGCTATTTGCAAATAAAAATAATTTGCGTATACTACGTTTATACGCACGTATTATTTGCAAATACCAATTTGCAAAATGGTAAAATTTGCCGTATAAACGCTGAGTTAATTTCTTATTTGCAAATAACTAAATCACGCAAATAAGTATTGATTGGTGGTACTATTTGCAAATAAGCGCAAGATGCCGCCATTCTTAGGTTTATTTTCTTTTTCGATGGTCATCTTATTGCCTTTTTATAATCAAGACGTTGCCATTTTTAACTTTATTTTCTTTTTCGATGGTAATATTATTGCCTTTTTATAATCAGGCAATATTAAAAAAGAATTTTTCACCATCGAATAAACAGTGAGTTAGGTATTTGCAAATTATTTTTATTTGCAAATAGCTTACGTATAAACGTAGTATATGTATGCTTGATAGTCGCATTAAGACTGTTCAATTTTAGCCCCTTTTCCTCCTCACATCGTAAAACCATTTCACGCCAAGATTCCATTTTAAATCGCTCTTTTAGTCAGTAATTTCTTTGCACATGAATCTGGAAGAGACAGTCGATGTCTTTCATCAAATGCGAATTGTGTTTCACAATATTTAACAATTGTGCTGGTGTAGCACGCTCCAAAACGGGACGAAGAACTTTAAAAGGCACAGCGCCAGTATATTTTAAAGCATCGATATTCTTTTGCAATATCCGTACACATAAATCAAATAATAATGGCACTTGAAACACTCGTCCAGTCTTACCACCCGAGTAAATTTTGGTACGCATTATTTTTGAAGAAATACCATAAGCAAAAGCTTCTTCATTTGAGAGTGTCTGTACACATATTGGCTTTGAAAAAGTTAAAGCCCTGTATGTAGCTCTCAAGAAAACGGTCAAGAAAAAATTGCCATTATTTCGCGTGTGTGTCCAAGGAATTTTGACATTTTTGATACTTCACAGCCTGTTGCCTCACTCTTTCCTCAAGAAATAATGGAACGGGCATATAATTCTGTTGCAAACCTGGGTTGCCTTGTGCTCTTTTTTCACAAAAAACTTTAGAAAACCATAGTAGAAAGCGTAGTAAATTTCTGAAGAACTGCGTACTGCCTTAAGGAAATTTGACTCAAGAAAATTTCTTAGCCATTTCTTGTACGTCATTTTATATGGAGTTTTTGATTTTCTTGAGAGCTGCATACAGGCCTTAAGGCTGAGAACATCGAGTTTGGCCTGTATTCATCTCTAGCGTTATTACTGGAGCTATTACTAGTATGTGGTTTTTCATTCACGGTATTCTTGCTGAGTGTACCCACAGTAAATAAGTGACTTGCTATTGCTTAATAATTAATAACATCAGCGAAATTCACCCCCGTTGAAGAATCAATGCCATCATTTGAATCACTATCGTGTGGACGTTTCCTGTCTGTGCTAGCCTTCTCTGGCGCGTGACTCGTTTGTTGCTTCGACATACCTTATCTCTTCTCGACTTCTGGCTAATTCTTATTTTTTACGATTTACTATAATAATTTTCTAGTCATAATTATAGACAATAATTGAAATTGGGTTTTTCTCTTTTATAAGGATTTTTTTAAATTCTTTATCCTTTTATAAGGATTTTTTGCATTTTTTAATTATATTATTTTCCTTTTCTAAGGATATTTTTTCCTTTTCTAAGGATATTTCTATCCTTTTTTAAGGATTATCCTTTTATAAGGATTTGTTAAATTACTACTATCCCCTTATAAGGATTCGTTAAATTATTATTCCTTTTATAAGGATTTTAAAATTATTTATCCCTAATAAGGATTTTTATCATTTTTAAAGGATATTTTTAAATGACTTATCCTTTTATAAGGATTTTTTTTTAATTTTTAAGGACTATTTTATTATCCTTTTATAATGATTTGTTAAATTACTACTATCCTCTTAAAAGGATTCGTTAAATTATTATTCCTTTTCTAAGGATTTGAAAATTATTTATCCTTAATAAGGATTGTTTATCCTTTTTAAGGACATTTTTAAATTACTTATCCTTTTATAAGGATTTTTTAATTTTTAAGGATTTTATTTTATTATCCTTTTATAAGGACTTTTTTAAATCACTTTTCGTTGGGCGCCAATTAGGAAAATATGTTTCCTACATGGAAAATATTTTCTTTAATTTATAAATTCAACAATTATATTCAACAATTTTTATTGAGCTCGAGGCCGTTTTTCAATGAAAATTTATTGTGGAAAAGCAACAATAATTTGAAAAAATGGTAGAAGTGATAGCTATTTCGGAAATCACCACATTTCCTCATCAGACTTCTTTCAGTAGGCTTCGAACCGACGACCCCACTGAATCAGCCAGTTGCCTATGCACTATTTTCATTTTTAACCGACTTCCAAAAAAGGAGGAGGTTATCAGTTCGTCGGAATATTTTTTTTTTTTTTTTTTTTTTTTT